>NC_073709.1:5898703-5936203 GCF_023634085.1 Falco cherrug
ATACTGAAGTTGTATCAAGAAGCCTTTAGGTCCCTGGATTAATCTTTCAGACCCAAACCATATATATATATATATATATATGTTTGCTCTTCAGTTCTATTCTGTATCACCTGTATCACTATTAAAATATTTGCTGTCATGTCACATTTCTAGCACATCCAGAAGACTGGGGGAACCTCAATTCGCACAAAAGTGCACACCTTTTCAAATTACTCAGTGCTTTGATTCAACACGTTTTAACGTATAAATCACTCATTCACTAAGATTATTCATTTGAGGATTTGATATCTAAGATTTATTATTCAAGCACTGTAATGAGTAAACCTAGCACAAATCACGTGGTATTATTTCCTAAATCATTATTGTGCTCTCAGATTGTATGCCCTGACATCAGTGAGCTCCACCTGAAGCTGCTCTGTTTGCTCTGTTACAAATGAGTTTAAGATACTGGTTAAGAAATTTGTGTTCAAAAACCTGAAAGGTATTTTCTAGAAATAGCTAAATGGGCAGGGATGGAGGAAGAAGCCCTCCTGCAAAAGGCAATGTTTTTGCCTAAAAAGACAAAAATTAACGTGGACCCAGTTAAGTCAATATTCAGACCAGAACTTACTGAAATTATCATCTCTACTGTACTCTGTTTTGTCCAGGTCTTGGTATCTGAATGTAAACTGGCATTTTATGATTATTTTATGCTTATTTTAAAAATAAAAGCAAAAATCAATCCTTTACTACTTCATCCAAGGGAAGTCATGCTGGTTTTCCCTTACTCTGGGAGGCAGGACTGGTATTCTCCCTAATTTTCTTTAATATAGTTTCATCCTCATACAAATCATTCATAGACCTACCATCGCTGTGTCCCTGAGCACCTTGCTGCACCGTGCACATCCAATACCACCACTGTAACATTAGAGAATGTGCCACTTTCCAGGTGACAGAAGTCACAGCTCAGACCAGAGTGCATACCAGCAACCGACTGCAAGAACAGACATGAGAAGGACTTAAAATACAATCATTTGGGAATTCTCAGTGAAGTTCCTTCCTGAATATTAACTCATTCATTTGATGCTGTTAAATATACTCCAAAAATATCAACATAAACTGGAAGGGTAAAGGCCATTACAGAAAACAGCTTTCATATTCTCTGTGCCACTTGCTCTCCCTTACAAAGCAAAATGCTTCTATTGTACACTGCAGCTTGTGTAAGGACAGGGACAATAGCTTTTCATGCACATTTTATCAGGATTATAACTGCTGCACCATATATAGAAATGTGTGATAAGTGCATTATCAAAATTATAACTGTATTTTAATCACAGCGTAACAACCTCACAGAACATCCGTCTACAAGACAGGCAAACCCAATAATACTCAAGTCTGAATCTGAATTTTGAGCCCTCCGTGAGTGTTTGAGTGGGTTCAAAATTAAGTAAAATTAGTTTATCTATCCCTATTTCTATAATAATACTTAGCACTTAGCACTTTTCATCTTCAAAGCACTTTACAAACATTAACTAATTAACTATTAATTGGTAAATTTGAAAAGGTTGATAGGTGAGGTGAGTTTCGGATAAGACCCAGCAATACGGATGTTTAGTTTATCTGTGAATTACTTAATCATTAGTGAATCATAGAAATTAGAAATGAAAAAGACCTGTAGGGTCACCCTGTCCAGCCTGCTGCCATTACAGGATTTTTCCCTTACAATATATTCTCAAGTGCTTTGTCTAGTTTAATTAGAAATTAACCAAGCAATGGGGCTTCCACCATTTCCCTTGGGATATTCCTTCTTAGTCTAATGTATCTTTCTGTTAGGAGGTTGTGATATTCAACGTAAGTTTTTCCTTGCCATTTCATCCCATCATTTCTACGTATGCCCTCTCGGACCATTTCAAACAATTCCTGTGCAGTTCAATTGCATGCAGAATTTTCCCCTGTGCTTCTCCCCTGGGTCAGTCCGGCCCAGAGCCACCAGGTACTGGAAAGTATCCACTCCTGAAGAGACTAAAGCTAACTCTTGTTGCCACTGAAGGCCAGTTCCAGCCTAAGCCATATTCTAGATTAAACCACCTCAAGTCCCTTCTCTTTGAAGGTAGATTCCAATGTACTTTGAGCTCAGGTATCAGCCTGGGCAGATCTCTCCCCCCATGCGACCAACGCTACTCCTTGTCCATGTAATTTATGCAGATTGTAAGCTCCTCAGAGCACCTAAAGCGATTCTCACAGCATTGTCCCTGAAGCTCACGCAGCCAATACGTGGCTTACCAGCCCTGTCTAGTACCGAGCCTAAGCGGCTGCTTCCTTTTGTTCAGAGAAACAAAGTTCATTCCTTTCAACCAAGATGTCCCAGAAGATAGCCCAAAAGGAGCTTGTTGCCAGGAAAAACTGAAGCATGTCGCTGTGAGTTAAAGCAGAGCTAAGGAATTAGACATATCATCATGGTGTAAAAGGATACTAATACGTGCATGGTACCAAAAGGTCTAAACCAAAATGATAAAAGGAAAAAATCACTGCACCTCAAAATTTTTTCACGTCCTTGGCAACACCCAGGATTCATAGGTTCTTCTGCTACCTCTGACACTAGAAATGTTCAAATTTCTCTCTGGACATCCCATTTTCCTGCCTATCTCTTCCTAAAGGCCATTTGCATGCTTCTCCAAATCCTGGACCTTCACTGTTCTGGCTTGACAGCTGCCCTACATCTTACACGCTCATTTTGCTAGGGCCAGTCAGCTGGATCTAGGTTCTTTTCCAATCCCAAGTAACCCAGGGTTTCCCAATGTCAAGAGCTTCCTACATTGCATCATCCATTTTCCACGCTGGGGAATCACAGGAAGATGTGAGATATGACTACATCAATTGGTCTATTTAAAACTGTTGTTCAACTGATCTGGATTCCTGAAATAGCATGGTAGGTCTTCACCAAAGGCAAACAGGCCTACTAGCTTGTCCAAATGATCCATATCATGTAAGACAAGGGTGATTTGAATCTGGGACCATTTTTTTTTTTTTATTTCCTAACATAAGATCTTTATGGTGAAAATCTAAATAAACTCTAGCTATATAATGAACAAAGACAAACATCTGTCACTCATGCGATTTCCCTTCAGACTATGATAACAGATCACTTCTGGCCAGTTTACTGCAACAAAAATAAAGCTGAGTATTTAAAGTTCAAAAAATAAACAAACAGAAGTAAATATACTTGACCTCAGACACTCAGATGAGAAGCTGGGTCAGGTTGTTTTAATTTGTTATAACACAACAAAAGCCGATGAAAGCTTTTACAAGATTGCATTGAGGTCCCCATCTATGGTGGGTGGTGCCTGGACCAGCCATGACACCGCAAGACCCAGCCTGATCTACTGGGGGAAGGGATAAGTATGAATCAAGACTCCTGACACTGTGCCAACTCCTCCAGCAAAGAAAGCTCCACGTACATAAAGGAAAATCTAAAACTATTTCCTCAAAGGACTTGAAAAGTTCTCCCACCTGCCTGCAAGTCATTTTCCTCCACCAGCGATTGCAACAGCACTGTTAATAATTCCAAAAGTCTGCAACAACTTGAATCCAAACTTTGAAGGCTCTTTTTGCTCTGAAGGAAATATACTTCCAGTTGGGGATGGGGGGGGGGGGGGGGGGGGGCGGGGGGGAGGGCAAAGGTGTGACTTCTACAAAATCAGCCAGTTTATTTTCTTCTAATGGCATACAAAGCAGTGCAAGTTTGAAAATGTATCAGCAATTGTTACGAATGTTTTCTAGTCCTTGATTCAGTATTTATCTGGAGGGACAATATTTGCTTTATAGAAGTCATCATCTGTCTATCATTTTTCCAGCTTCTGGTACTTAAAACAGTCAATTTTACTTTTATTTTACAAATTATAGAAGAAAATAAATGTTCTCCCTTCTTGTGCACCACAGAAGCACGTAGCTAACTGTATTAAATACAGACAATTCAGCTTCAAGCTATTAGCATTTTTATTTCATTTCTTAATTTGAAGGGAAATGGAAAAAAAATATTGAAAGAACTAAGCATATATAGAAATAAACTTTGTTGCTTCTCTACCAAAAAATTCTCTCTCAAACCAGGGTTAGGATTTTATAAAGCAGGTAGTGATGTCTGGGTGCTTTGTTTGAAAGGTCATTTCAGAAGGGGTTACACACAACCCACCTGAAAACTATTTTACTTCCAGTGTCACACCGGGGATCTAGGAAAAGATGCAACCAAACGTGGTGGTTCTTTGTCTGCACACAATATCTCATCTTTTTCTAAGCTAAAATAGTTTAACAGCATTTTGGTCACATGTGAGTACAGGTGGCAGAGCCTGGCTGAGCTTTTTCAAACTGGTAACAGGGATAAAATTACATTCATATATAATTAATACACACTCAGTCTTTTTTAAAGATACTTTTCAGGCAGACATTCAAAGAGCTGAGTTTTGATTTTCACTGGTGCTAAAACATTTCCCAGAGATGCCTGTGTGTGTGAGAGAGAGTATGCGTGCCTGTGTGAGGGACAGAGAGAGCACTTATACATCGCTCAAAATAAGAAAAAAAACCCTTAAATGTCGCTACATACACTTGAATAACAGAATTTGACAAGTTGCCAAAAACCCCACAAACAGAAACTACGAGCCCACCAAAGCATATAGGACATGCAAAGTTGCTCTCACAGCCTTTCAACACCCATACGGACCCATCCCGTCTCAAAACACAACTTCTCATTTCATCAGGTCACATGTAAATTGAATGAATCTTTGTCGAATTCTTTGTGTACACTTCACCAGCCCCATCCTGCTGCTTGGCACGATGGGGAGGGACCCCGGTGTCCAGGAGGTGGACAGGACTCCTGCCACAACAGTGGTGGTAGCACTGGTCAGGGCTGAGCTGCACCAGAGGGTCAAGGTGCAGGCGCTTGCCCAGCGTGTCCTCACATTGTCACTTCTATCAGTGGATGGGACCAACTCCCTACATTATTTTTTTTTTTCCTCCCCTGAAAATCAAAAAGCGGTTCATGAGTTGGTCGAGAGCCAGCAAAAATGAATAGTAATGAGCCAATTTCAATAGAAATAGGCTCATTACCATGCCAGCGGCTGATAAAACCAAATGCTCTCAATTCTCTCCAGCAAACGAGGTGCTGGAGGCAGTGTCCACCCTCCTGCCTGCGGGAAACAACTCACAATTTCAAAATTAAAAGGATCAAAATATAAGTTGGAGTTTATTCCTATGTTCATACCTCTGTCCCCCTGCAGGGTCATTTCTAACTAGCTGGCAAAGAAGCTCAGATACCATTCATCGTCTTTTCTTGAGAAGAGGAAAAAAAACCAACCATATATATTTTCTGTACATTGTTCACTCCCTGAATGGTAATGGGAAATCCTGTGTAAACTCCAGCAAAAGAGACAGTCTAAGGAGCTTCTTTCAGTTCAGCACATTTCTCCGTGCACAACAGGAGGCTACAGGTATTCTTCAGTGTCAGAAAGCTACTTGCAATTTCTCAATTGAAAAAAATTGGACCCAAAAACATCCAACCCCCCTCCAAAAAAACCCATGCCAACCCTAAACCAAAACTCTGACCAAGCAAACATAAGCCTCTCAAGCCTAAATCCCTGAACTAAAACCCTAAGCCAAGCAGAAACATAAACCTCTCAAACCATAAAACCACCACAAAATGACAGGAATGTGTTGATAAACAAATGGAAAATAAAGAAAAAAAATATTTCTCACGCCCTTGATTTCTCCAGGCATTGCCTCACAGTGGTAGGACATAAGCAGCGTGACTAGTTCTGCTCTATTCTGAAGAGCTAAAATCATTCCATTTTTACTCCAGAAGTGGTTTGGGCATGAAGACCATGGGCTGGAGAGCGTGTCCTGGGTAGCAGAGAGCACCCGAAACACAGCAGGCTGAAACATGGTGGTGCTGGTGTATGGCCTCCAGAGGACCGACAGAGGGACGGACACCAGGACATACAGTGCAACCCCACGCTGGTGTGCTTTGCCAGTGAAAATTAGTGGAATCACCCCCCTTCCCTCCCAAATGTCACAGGGGAAGGAACCAAAGCCAGATTTCAGGAGAAAGAGCTCAATACTGCAGTAAATTGAGTATAAACACCTCCTGTCAGATACATTTCTAAAGCAGAGTAATTAGCAGGGCAGGTTTTTTAACCAGAGGAAATAAGCAGCCTGTAACATTACCTGGCTGCACCGCTTTCTCCCATTTTCATTTCTCAGCACGGGTTCTAGACAGTCCCTACTGCCCCCAGCCAAGGCTCCCTGACTGTCTGCTTGGTCAAGGCAGCAACATTTCGCCTTCAAAAATTATTTTTCCTTCTGCCATAAAATCTTGCAAGGCTTTCCATTTTAGCAGCTTGAGAATTTTAACTATCCCCTCTTTGCCCTGCCAGCCATTTAAGCCCTGAAACTACAAGCCGGCTGAGTGGAGTACATCATCTGTAAACTCGACTTGCCTAGTCAGGGGATCTGGGGGGCTTTCTGCAGCACTGAAATAGAGCCTTTTAACACTGAACGGTGCAAATTGTCCACTGGGGACAACTTCAAATGTCTCTACAATGCATATTTCGCAGCGCTTACTGGCTGGCTCTGGCTGAGCTGCTACTACTTATTTAGGAGCCTACAAAAACTACTTTATAGATTTTGTTTTGCTAGAGTAAATATTAAGTTTTAAATACATTAAGAAAAATCAGGGCAGGAAGAGAAACAGATTAAATAAACCTTTCAGAGAGACTATTTACTTTGTATTTGTATTTTTTTTAACGAACTCCTTTCCCCAAGGTCAAGACACTGACATTTTAGTACACACAGGCTTTAAAAATGAGACCACTCTCTCTCTCACACACATGCTTACTGAAGGCAGCTCCTCTTGTTAATATTAAACTTTTCTATCTGGTTATGACACTGGCTGATACAATAAAGCAACGATAGTCTTATTATTCAAGCACTGCCCTGATAAATTATCTACACTAATTCTGGAGCCAAAGTTGTCTGGTTCCAGCTGGTATTGCTTAGGTCTGTGTTAAGTTATTAGGAATCAGTGAAAAACTCTCTTTCAGAGTCCAGATCTGACTGCTTCTTGTCCCCAGAACATCTATGTTTGTGTTTTCACATGCGAACAAAACATGTCCTTGTTGCTAAACCACTTCAGTTAAAGTTTATTGAGAGTATTTTGGCTTGTGAGGTGTTTTTGCCCCTTAATCTATTCTCTTTCCTTCCCCTTATCTGTGGACTCAGCACCACCCACAGAGCAACGCTTCAAAGACAAAAAGAAAAGCAAGCAGCAACTAATTCAGGCAGAGATACCCTTGTTCAGTGATGGCATTTCAAAGCTAAGTTTCTCTTTGCCCTGATAGGAACAAGGATACAGCCTGGACTTTCCCCAGACTGCAATCCTTTACAGCATCTGTACTTGCATACACACTTCAGATGCACACATACAAAGGTATTTTCTCCTGGCACTTCCTGATGCAGACATTCACACACAGTATTACCATAAATAAGTTCTACAACTTGGCTGATAGACACAGATACCGAGCAGTGGTCTCCCTCCAAGCAACGTATAAACCTTGTCTACTCCATACTACGCAGGTCTTGGTCTTTAGGTCCATTCAGAGTTGAAGGAGCCCTTGGTGCCAGAAGGCTGGTCCCATGTGAGTTCAGATGTGTCTGTTCAACCTGCACATTCACATTTTATTCTGTCTTGCAAAGGCAGGGTCTGAAAAGACCCCTGAGATCATGTAACTCACCTCCCTGCCAATACAGGCTTGTTGCCCTACAATTAATTTCTCAGTACATCACCCAGTCTGGTTTTAAATGTCCCCCAGTTACAGTTTAGTCAAACTCAAGTCACTGGGCTCAGTACAAAAGTAAATGGATGAAATCTTAGTGCCCACACACAGAGTCAGATGGGGTGATCAAGGGGTCCCTCCTGAGCTTCAAATCTGTGAGTGCACAAAGCAAAGGAGCCTCTGCTGCTTCATCCCAGCAACAGCTCAGCAATCTCAGACATCCCTCCACTGGGGAATTTTCTTCTCAATATTTGGCAGTTCCATCCAATTCTCTATACTACCTTCACAGTTTCCTTTCCCTCCTTGCTCTCCCCAGTCACACTGTGCCTACACTTTTTCTTCATCAACCAGCCCCTTCAGCCCCCAACACCATCCATACACAACTCCAACATGTTTGGGCCCTTTTTTTTGCTGCCAAATCTCTGTGCAAACTCCCATCACCCCAGGATGACCTCAAGGCTTTGCTGGAGGCTCTATTTGTATTCTAGTGGCTGCAAGATTTTTTCATGTTAAATCTTTTACTGTCATTTACTCATGTTTCTTTTCTTTCAGTTCTCCCTGTATCATTCCATTGTATGATCCCTGTATCAGCTCCTCCCCATTTGGTATCATCTGCGAGTATTTTCCTTATCCCAGATCATTAATGAAGATGTTAATTAACGCGAGAGCTCATGCTGCGGTAACTCACCAGAAGCCTCTTTGCAACTCTGCATCTCTTTGCCCAGCTTTTGCCTTTGTTTCTGGTCCCTCCACCAGCGTTCAGGGAATGCAGCAGAGTTTGCACTCCTGCAAAAGTCAGAGAAATGGTGTGAATGTGATGTGGGAGGATTTGGGAATGCCTCCTCCTACCCTCGCTGGCTCCATCATGAAGTGTGTGTGTCCCCTCGCCCTCCTCCTGCCCGCTTCTCAGTTTGCCCATCTGTAAAATGGGGGCAATCAGACAAGTAGGGTGGGACATGGAGGCTGATGTATGACATGCTGCAGGAGCACAAAGTGATGCTGGCAGCACTGCTGTTAGCCTCTCCAATAAAGTACCCTTCTCTCTTCCTTGAGTAAACACAAGCCTTAATTCTCATACACACAAAATTAAGCAGGAGATAAAATTGCAGATGATGCTTAAGGCAAGAAGGCAGACCAGACTGGTAGCTCAGGAAATCTGTGATACACACATGTAGAGGTATGCCTGGACACATATATGTATTAAGAACTGTTGATTCCACACAGTGATTAAGAGGTTATTACCACTAATAGAAAATTACAATGTGCTTAAGTTTCCCAGGAAGCCTCGCCTAGAGGCCAGCAGCTCACCCAGCAGCTCGTCCTGTTCCAAATTGGTTTATATTAGCCTGTTCACAAACAGACCCAGATAAAACCTACACCAGCCATGCATTTTTCCAAACACAAAGTACCTTGTTTTCACCTCTTTAAAGGAGCAAACCCTCTTTACGGATGCAAAATCTCAGCAGACTCAAACCCTTTTAAAACAGCTCTGGCAGCATCCTAGATGTATCTCTCTCTGGTAAATTATCAAAAAGCATCTTGTAAGAGAAGCCCTTAACATAGACCTCTAAATAATGTTATTTTTACACGCAGAGAAAGCTTGCAGGCATGCCACAGCCCGAAACCAGCCTTTTTCAAGGAAAGATGAGTCAGGAGGAAAGGGCAGGTCAGCAACCCGCGCTCGAGGTCGCCTCTGTACAAACACCTGCTTGTTCGCAGCTCGCACCTGCGCTGACTTGCAAACACAACAGGGCTGGCTCTATCGATACAGCCCTCTGCCCTGCGCCGCAGGGGGAGGTACGACCTCCCTCGCAACTTTAACGAAAGGCAATGAAAGGTATTTTTTTTCTACCAGCCCCAGAAGGTCAAGTTTCTCTCCCTCCAACATCGTACTTCTGAAAAGACTAATTGGGCCTTAAAGATTGCAGGTGTCCTGCCAAGCGAGTGCAGCAGCTCACGCTTCCTGCAAGCTAAAGGATGCTTGTGGAAAGCAGTTTCTGTATGCAACCCATCAGGTTTTGCCCAGATCCTTTCCAGACACACAGATGCCTGCACAGAAAGAATGAAATAAGATGGTGAGCACTGAGGGAAATTTTTCCCCCTGGGTGGCTGGCTGCCCTCCACCCTGTACCAGTGGATCAAGCATTTTGGAAGGGTTACATCAGGCTTTTTTTCGTGCTGTACACCAACTAGCTCACCACCACCATTAACTGCAAGCTATAATATATATGTAAGGGCAAACAAGGCTATTTACTCATCTCCTTCCCTCTCGCCCTCGTTTTGTTTGGGTTTTGACTTAGCATCAAGTTTATTTAAAGTCTTAAGGCTCTCCATCTCTACCCTCCTGGTGCTTACAGGAGCTTTTCTGTGCAGACCATGTGCCAGAAGAGCCTCACTGGGGCTGGGATGCAAAGGCAAAGGCCCACGGACACTTGTTGAAGGCGACGTGCCACCGACAACAGCAGTGGGGATGTGCAGTATCAGAATAACCCACTGCAGCAGTTCAGCTAAAGCGATACCTGTCTTTGCCTCACATATACCCCCCCAAAAAAACCAGGCATTTTACAAGTCCCTACTTTTAGGTTTTGCCATTAACTGTTTTTGTATAACACTCTTCCTTCCTCTCCCTCCATTCCCAGAGTCCAGCTTATCTTGATCTCCCATCAACTCTCCATTCAAGCTCTGATAGTTTCTTTTAAAATACCTAGTGAGGTCAAGTTTTCTTTCCAAGGTACTGCATTCACTTTCCAAAGCATGGAGAGTTTGATGAGCCATCCACCCCCTGCAACGACAGCCAATGTGCAGAGGAACCCCTGAGCACGCAGCAGCAAAGATCCAACAGTAAACAAATGAACTTTGTCCTAGCACAACGCTGGGGTCAGGGATTTCAGAGGTCACCCTGGATTTAAGTTTCTGTTTTCTGAAGGGAGTGCACTGGAGGCAAAGTGCTGCATAAGAAGGGGATAAGGTTTTTTTCCTCTGAATTGCTTAATATATTGTCCCTCCCTATACTGCCAATAAAAATATCACTAGGACCTATTTTGACGCATTCTTGCTGCATGTCCACCAAATTTATAGAAGAGAAAAAAACAGGAGTAATGGTTCTCCCCACAAAGACCCTTGGAACAGGTATTGGGTATCATTAAACCATCCCAAGACAAAGGTTTCAATACATGACTTTTAAGGAACCTCTACTCCCTCCTCCAAAGCTGCAAGTGAAACATCTACTAATGTTTTTTTTATGGTTGCATGCCATCAACATCCAGACTGGGGCTCTAGTGCCCCCAGAAGAAAATAAACACAAGTGCTCCTGGAGACTTTAAGATGCTGAAGAGAGGCAAAGAAAATTCAAACCTCTCCCCTTGCAAATTTGGGTTTAAGCCTCCATCCCCATCAGAAGCAAATGCATCAGTTAAAAGCTGCTGAATTAAAGCTCTCCAATGTTCTCCTGGAGGTACCAGGTAAGCTTTAAACAGCCACAAAAACCATATGATGGAGTCTCCCATTGATTTGACAACTACTTTTCTTGAGTCACTGGGCTTGAAGGTAATTTGGTGCTCATAAAGAGGGACAGCATCACTGCTTTGAACAGGAAATGTATTTTACAACATTTCAAACAATACAACGAAAACTGAGTACTTTTGATTTTGAAGGCAAGCATACAGCTACCTCTCGGTGCTCAAACATCCAGGACGTATTTTAGGGAGAAAGCTCTCTACCTGCCCTGAGTGAATTATGTCTAATACTTTGAGAAGAATTAGATCAAGGAGTCAAGCAGTGAACAATCAAGCAGTGAAACAAATAAATAAATACCCAGCCCTAAAGGCTTGAGCCTTTTCAATATCTCTCGATTCCGGGGGATATTGTCATCTCTCATGCCCTACCTGAATCCAGCAGCTGATAGCTATTACAGAAGAAATGTTGACAAAGGAGTGCGTGACAGACACCAGCGAGGCACTGGATGGGTCTAGGGAGGGCAGCAGGAGAGGAGCATCATCTCCAAGACCCTGCTACAGGAGGTGGCGTTGGCAGTTGGCTACCATCAGTTTTTTCCTGCACAAAGTCCCCCACCCTGCCAACGTCATTCTCCCGGTTTCAGACACGCACTAGACACCAGATCTAGATTCCCAGTCCAAGCGGTGCTAACTGAAGCCCCGAAGCCAGCGGCTTTGCACCAAGCATCCACTGCCCTCCATTTCACACCACCATCGCGTGGCTGACCGGCCATTTCAGGACAGCCTCCTGGCAAAGCTTGCACCAAGGTCAGCAAAGCTAAGCCTTCAAAACACTGATACAGCTAAATAAAAGAGCTTCTCTGCCTTTCCTTCCAAAGGAAACAAAATTTAGCGTGATAAATGGCCATCTTAAACCCATGTAATCATTTTAACGCAATGAAACAAGATTTGCTCTAGTTACTCCAGGCTCTAAACTTTTGAGCAAAAGGCAGAGGCTACCTGGCACAATCCAGAACAGCCAAAGCAGACCGACCCCAGGGAACAGGGACAGATCCTCCCTCACCCTTTGATACTGCCTCGCTGTGTTACCTGCCTTGAGCATGCCTTCATGGCAGCTCCAAATTAACACCATCAATATATGCACTAAGTGCATCGGCAGGGAAGCCCAGGAGGGCAGGAGAAAAGGTGGGGATGGCTCACAAAAATGTGCATTTTTAGGGCTGGCTGGCTCCTCTGCCTGCCAAAGCAGAGAGAGCCAAGCAGCTCAATTTCTGTAAAAGTTTACTGCTGGTCTCCATTTTACACACAGCTCTCTCCATCAGCATCTCACCTCTGAAGCAAAAAGGAGTCTTTTGGAAACAAAACCAAACATCTTTGCATTTCGCCATTCGAGGGAAGGAAGGCAGGATCCAGTGCAATTTAACGCCCAGGTGCAAGTGGGAATCGCAAACTGTCCACTTCCTTTCCAGGGACAAAAACATCCTTAGCTGAACCAATATGCTTTTTCCATATTTAATAATTTGATTTTGAAGGCTAGTCATATCAAAGAGCAAAATATTCAATATCGTTAATTCAGTTTTGCAAAATATATTCTTAATTTAAAAATGATTTTGCTCGGAGTGGTAGTGTAGTAATAAAGCAGGTATTGACCAGATCTTATTGATTGTGCTGTCCTCGGGCAAGGAACACTGACCTTGCTCACACTCTTATTGCTTACGCTTTCCCTGGCCTTCTTCATCTATGCCCGCTCAATAATATATTATTAATATATATTTTTAGCAAAAACTGTATGTTACAAGGTTAGGGCTTCTTAGTGATTTTTGGTTTTTTTCTTCAGTGCTGCTCTGCCTTTGGGGTTCCTCAGGGAAGAAAAGATTTTGCAGCCGAGTTGCTTCCAGGCTGCTGTTCACAAACACCTTTAAACCAACTGAGCTGATGGAGGCCAGGCACACTTTTACCCTCTCTTTTTAATTGAAAGGTTGTTCAGTTGCCAGTCCTTTGTGGGACCAAAATTCACTAAGTAAATACAGACAAGGGAAGAGCTATACCTCAGGAACTTAAAACGAAAACTATCACATATTTCCAGTGAGATCAAGAGTTAATAATGCAGTTTAATTGTTGATTGTTCTTTGGAAATAATTATGGCTGTTTGGAGGGCTCAATTCACCATTGCCTTGCACTCAAAACTGTCCTTTACACCAAACTGAAGGTGGCATTAAAAGCGTGGGACAGATGTGCTGGCCCTACCGGACCACGCTCCCACACCCTCACAGCATGAGCACCATAGGGTGACCAACCCACCAGGACCCAGAGCCTGGCTCCAGCACCCTCATTTGACCACACTGTTCTCTCAGGTGTCCCAGGAGTCTCCAAAACCTGCCAGATATAAGCAGTTTCGCAGCCACAAAACTCAGACCTGAGCCACAAAACTCAGCATTCCAAGACTTTGCTTTAGGTTTATGTCTTTTACTGGTGCAAAATTAAACATGAGTAGAAAAGAGGTGCATCTAAATGTTTCGTTCGGTTTTGTTCAGTCTTTTTTCTGTTATTGATCAACTTCTATTAGGCGCTAGAATAGCAAACTGAGAACAAAATATAAAAATCAACAGAAGGAAAAAAAATCAGCTGCTGATTTGCAGCCCTTGCATGTGGAGGCAGCAGGGCAAAAGCCTACAAACAGGGCTGTCTCAGAGGAATAAACGTATTAAACTGTTTACAGATCAAGGTCCTTAACAGACATTTAAACTTGGCCCCTTTGGCTGGTTATCTCTGTAAGCCACCTATTTTCCTCATGCATTAACAGGAGTTATCTGGGAACGAAACAGAATGATCTGCGAGCTACCTGCAGGACGCATTGTGTTTCATTGTCGAGCCCACAACGTGTACTGGTATTTGCATGTGTGGCTTGTAAATGGGAGCCGAATGTTCAATGATACTTTTGTATGAATGACACCATGAAAAAAAAATAAAAATTTGTATCGCATTGTATTACCAGCCATTGAGGGCTCTTTTGTTTAGTTTGATAATATTACATGTTTAATAAAACACTGTTGAATTTTGATTGCATCTTGTGAGCACAGTCCTTTATCCTTTCGCCAGCTGGCTGATACAAAAGCTTATTTTCTTTTTAAAGACGTTTTAATTCCCAATCTCCATCTCTCGCTCCCCGGGTGAGCGGAAGCTGGGGGTGCGGGGAAGGCACAAAGCCTAGCCTAGCACTGACCCCCTTTGGCTGGGTGCCAGGGGGTCAGCCCAGGGATGCCCTCGTGACAAAAGGGGGGCACACTGGGAGCCGGACAGATGCAGGTGGGGGTGGGAAGACGTTGGCTGTGTTATTCATGCTTCTAAATGAGTAACAACGAGCAGCCCCAGCATTCAGCTAATTACTTCACTTTGCTTCAGCATGAGAGCAAGTGGAAATGCACGTACAGTCCTGGCTTTTCTTTGGTATTTTTTACCCTTCAGTGGAAGCGATCAACAAGTTCACTTTGCATTAGAGCTCCATCGATCAGATTTGATTAAATCCCAAACCGTGAAAATTTCATAAACTCCCCTTCATGATCAATTTACGTGGAAAGTCCCATTTCAATGCTTCAAGATGCTCAGGCTGTTTCCAGGGGCTCCTCCAGCATCTGAGGAGCTGATGTCTAACCCACGGATATCTCATGCCTATCCAAGTACCATCACCTCCCTGAATGCCCCTCTCTAACTGCACTAGTAAGTTAAATTGTGCTGGTGGACAGGCCCTCAGACGCAACCATCTACACCAAAAAATTGTTAAAGTAACTCTTGGTACCCTTTGGGGTTGGGCCAGTGGGGTACAACCACAAGCCAGCCCAAGCCAAGCCTTCACAGGTCAGGAGAGCTCAATACCAAGGGCAGGATCTGGCCCCTGGGACCTGTTTCCCAACCAGACTCAGCCACAGCCCAAAATTGTCCAGCTTGCAAGCATAGTGTAATACAGAGTAGAAACACCTCAGTTTAAGCACTTAGGCTGCTCCCCAAAGAACTCCTCCCTTTGCCCTCTCAAAAATTTCACCAACCCAGAAAAGCTTCTACCAAAATTTTCCTGAGATGGGAAATAAACTGGTAAAAAGCATGCCCTTCTCCACTTTCAGCTCTAGTCCATCTCATCAGCTGCACGTTCAGGTCCTGTGTCTAATATTTCTTGAGGTGAGAAGAGAGTTAGCTGGATTATAGGAATACAAATGGATTAATTTGGGGTGGATTAGACACACAGCAAAATATAAGTTTGTCTTTTATTAGCATAACGGTGTCATAAAAATGTAGATTCGGAGGCAGAGATTATTTGTGGTACTGTTAATATGTTGTTGCTATAGTAAAAGATGTACACAATATTTACACTGTATTTGACCACATAAAACATGTCGTATACAGACACAATTTTTCATTAGATGAAAAAGAGCCAGAGGGCTCTTAACGCTGCCAGTGCTAGCACTCCTGATTTTTTCCTTATTTTTTACTTTCAAGAACAAATACAGTTTTAAACCATCATTACGGTATTTGGAACAGTTAATATTTCATATCGTGACATTGCTGCTCAGAGGTAACAGGTTTAGTTGATTACTATTTGTTTATAGTGCTGGAGAAACCTGCAATCATAGAGAACATAAAAGGATTGCAATTAGATCTATTGGTTGAGAGCTGCACTTCTCTGACCCACTGCAAAGTGCTTAGCACTATCAAAGAGATAATGCCTACTTGCAGCTGGCACATCTGTACATAATAACATGGGCTACATTGACACAGCCACTAAAGACTGCCACTACCCTCTTTAACTGGAAGCAGAAAACAGATCGTGCTTTTAAAGAGCATATCAACAAAAACCCTTCCACACTTCGCCAGAATTAGCATGCTCACCGTTACGAGAAGCTTTTCTTTCCACTCCTGGTTCTTCAGAAAAACCAGAGACTTTAAACAAAAGGCCAGAGACACATTCAGGCTTGGCATCAGGGATCATAATTTTCTTGGATTGCAAGCTCACATCAGGGATGATTTTTGCCCTCCTGGCTCTCTGTGAAGCATTTCCCCAGAAAGGTAAATTTGGAAGCACCTGCTCAGCTTTTGTGGGGTGGGCAGAGCAGGACCTGATCCTACCTCCGTAAGTCCCAGAGACCCCAACTCCTGATAACATTCATTTTAAAGGAAACCCTGAAGCAGCTGTTTCACGTATGAATCCAAATGCCACTCAAATTTAGGACACGCTTAAATATTTTCTCGGCTTGTGGCCTGAATTAGCTAAATCTCATGGGAGAGCATCACACATTTACACTCACATCCAGTGAAACCTTACAGGTTCATCCTCCACTGCTCCCTTCACAGATTTAGGAAGATTTTTTTATTACTGTCATTATTTTTATTTTACTTTATGGAAAACTTCTCAGCCTTTTTTCCTGCTCTGTTCATCATCCCAAGCAGGACCGTGTTTTGGGGATGTAACGTTATTCACCAAGATGCAGAATTTGCTTTGTTAAGATGAAACCACCTGTTCCAGGGAAACAGCCTGAGCTGGAGTCTCACATTGCCTGCGTTTCACTAAAAAGTTCCCATTTCTCTTACAGCTTTAAGTTCAGCTGAAAAATTCTATCCATCTTTTCTCCCTCAACACCAGTGTCTGCACCCCTGAACTGCTGCCCTGCTAAAGTGTGCTGCTGAGCTCTTCCCCAGCAGGCGAACACCAAAAGCACGCAAATGTTTCTCAGCATCGCATCACCTGCGCAGTACACAAACCCCACTGCAGGCAGTGAAACCCCACTTTTTGGCCCTGGCTGGCTGTAGATCAGGCCTTGGACAAGCAAAACCAAAAAGAGACAGGAGAAACCCAGCAAAAGGTTTTCATGGACATCTTCCACACCTCCAACATCCATGACCCTTCAAAAATGCCTCTAAATGAGTACTTGGACACAGCCCAGGCTCAGCTCTGCCTGACGCAGGGGGATCGAGGGGCACCAGACCCAGCTGAGGATGCAGAAATGCTCCTTAAGTGGACACATAACCCATCACAGAAGGTTTGCACCCATGTTCCCTCGTTCCTATGCTGCCAAGCCAAGCAGACATTTCAACCAACTGAAAAGCAATACATGTAAAACCAATAGAAAAGGGTATATATGATGAAAGGCAAGGTGCGATCAACCCTGCAGAGTTCATTGCCTCATGCTACCGCCAAGGGTGATGGCATAACACACCAAAAAAAGGGATCACACTATATGGCTGAAGATAAGATCCCACCTTGTCTCACTGACAGCAATAAAGGATTCCTCGCTAGAAGGGAAATTCTGTACTACCACATGAAACTGAGCTTAAGAGGCTTAATTAGAAAAAAAAAAAATTAAAAAAATTTGGATTTGACCTCCTCAAAATATTTGACTGAGATATGGTCAAACCCTTTCATTTTGATACAATTTAAGGTGGAGAGTTTTACTAAACTCAAAGTTTTATTTTACAACATAACTTATAGATAGCAAAAATATTTTTACTTTTATTGCATTGTTACTTTCACATTGGGCCAAATTAGTTGGCTACTACTATTATGTTATGACTGAAAGAGTCAAAAGCTGTGGATGATTATATTTTAACGTTTATACTATGTAACAAAGCTTAAGAGTAGGTGGTCAGAACAAATCCAGGTCCTGTTTCACTGATATGGCACACGTGCTACGGGCCACATCATGCTTGATACTCCAGTAGAACCATGATGGGAGGTGGAAAGTCCTTTTGCGGGCATCTTGATGCTGCTTTGAAATTGGATTTTCAGCTCTCCCTAATCCATCCCATTTTCAGACACAGGTAGTAATAAAGGAAGGAAGAAAGAAGCATCAACTTTGGGGACTGGATTTTGCCAGCTCTCATGATTTGAATCTAAGGTTTGGAAATTTGGTGCTTTTCTTTCAAGTCACAGCTCCTGGAGTCCTGTGACTATAAGCAATTTTGAGTTTGTAATTGTAACAGTTGCTCATCCTCAGGACTGAAAGGAAAATCTTGAAAATAAGCTCTAGAAAGGCACAAAAGTGGTATAAATTAACCCATGTCCCATACCAACGCATTTTTGTCATCGTTTCACTGGGGAAAGCACCACCAGACTCATTCTGGTTCAAACCACACCTTGGTGAGACTAAAGGAGGCAAGACCAGAAGTCCTGTGGTTCACAGGAGGATACAGCCAGGGCTTTTTTGTCTTGCTTCTCACTTGTGCAACCCCAACACACAAAGAAAATCTCTCGTCATTATCAAGCGGATCATTTGCACTCCTTTCCTCTGCCTCTGAACGCTTATCTCTCTGCTATATAAAAGTACGTGTGGGATCCTGTCATTCAGATTGCATTGTTCAGATGCAGGCGTAAACACTGGCTTGATTACAATGCAGAAATACTACTCCCTACCAGAGGAAGAAGTCACTGCAAAAATCATTTGGTTTGGTTTTGTTTATGTTACAGCACTCCAGTAAGTGGAACAGCTGAGTGTTTATCCTACTGCAAGGAAATTCATGTTGGTATTTGTAATAAATGGTTTACACTTTAAGGGATAAAAACAATTTTAAAATCTCTGGAAGAAAGAAAGGAGGAGATATGAAAATATCTCAGCAAAGTTTCCCGTACACCCTTGCATTTCCTTCTGCTTCTTTCTCCCAGTAGCCCCAAGCTGTTGCTGCACACTCAGCAGCTACTGGTGTGGGATACCCTCGTGCCCAGAGTGGCCCCAGTCTCACCCACCACCTCAGCAAAACCCAAATGGAGGTATGGGAAAGACCTCCCTGGACATCGGGGAGCTTTGGATTTCACATTGTAAAGTCCCATGAATTAATTGGGTAGCCAAGTTTGAAGACCATGATCTCCTCCCCAAAGACCTCTTACCTGAAGGCACACTCCTCCAGTGGCTACTGGTCTGGCCCTACTCCCAGCTCAGAAATGAGCTGTAACCAGAAATAACTGGACATATTCCCAAGCAAACCTGTTCCCGTGAGATTTCTAGCCACCTTCTCCAAGAATACATGTTAAAAAAAAAAAAAACCAAAAAGAAAAAACATTTCATGAGCCCCCCCAACATCCAGAGCAAGATCAGTGAAACTGCTGACATATCTCAGAGCCTTAGTGTGGGATGTCCTGAGCTGTGCCTTGCCACCAGCCACTGTTAGATCTTCTCCAAGACCCACCATCCTCTCACACAGGTTTCTGCGTGAGAACAGGAGATGTTATAGACGTGCAGAGTCTCCTTTGATGGGGCACAGGCATTTCATACTGGAGAGAGCCAAACACCCCCTTTACCAGGCACCCCAGACACCAGCTGCAGAGGAAGACATGTAAATTAAATTATTTTACTCTGTTCCTACTACTTTTTGAGAGAGGACCCCAGGGATCCTCCAAGAGGTTTCTGTTGAACATGCTGTGCCTAGACTGTCGAGGGGTGGATGCAGACATGCAGCAGGAGCTGCAAAGTCCACCAGAATCACATGCATCTCATTTCTGTGCTGCTCCAGGTCTCTGGGGATAAGTTCTCTATAAATTGCAGACTTAAATTCCCGTTCATAGATATGTAAGCAAAGATCCCACCTCATTTCAAGCCATTTGCACTGTTCAGCCATGTCTGAAAATGAGCCTCTGCTCAATAGTATGTTTGGCAGGTTTCAAAAAACAAGAAAAAAAATTCATATATTTGAAGCACATTGGCTCTAGTTACACAATATCCTAAGGATCAAACCCTTCAGCCTGCATGGAATTGTACCCGGGAGTTTGAAAAATGTAGCCTGAATGCCTGACATGGGCATTTGGCATTTCTTGCAAGGATGAATTGCTTCAAAATTGGCTACCTGAGGTCTAAGCAATGAGAGATGGTAATGATGCTGAAATGACAGTGGGAAGGAGGGAATCTGCTGATGGCACTGGACTAGGAACAATATTATTATACTCATTGTTTTGATATCACCAGCACGTTATCCACAAAATAATGGAATATAATGAAACAATTTATCCTCCACAGACATATATTTTATAAAGGCTAGGGAAGAAAGGACAGACTTCTAAATTGCCTTGGCTATTCAAATTTCGACCAACACAAAATACACTAGAAATTACAGGAATCTTTGCCCACTTCTAGAAGACCTTGAGGGTGCCTGGAGATCCCGCAGAAGGATTTGAGCTCTTCCCTCATTAACTCTTCAGTAGAGTTGGCTTCTTCACAATGCAGACAAGCTTGTTTTGGACAAGAAACCTAATCATTCTTGGAGGGTTCCTGCTCTTAAATCACAGAAAGATGGATTTTATTATAAATGCATTACCCATTGATTCAAAACTCAAACTTGTCGTCTGAGAGAGTTACTCTGTAGCTGTCCTCCAGAACATGGGGTTTAGCCCCAAGTCCTGCACCACTTGTACCACATGCTGCCCTTCATTCAGCACTATTTTTACGTGCCAAAGCATTTTTAAATTCAAGCAAGCACCCATGTCTGCTATAGCTGTGAGGGTTCCTTTTGCTAATGGAGGAAGGATTAAGGGATGGATTTACTGGCTTTCTTCAATGGGACCCTATTTTGGGGGAATCTCCTATTTGAAAACAAAACCTCAGCAAATACTTCTGGGCAAGCCGTCCCCAGTTTGCAAAGAGTCTTTGCATTTCTTCAAGATGTCAAAGAGATAAAATCCAGCCTAAGGAGTGCATCACCTTGCAGAAGAAAATAGCAAATAGTAGCCAAGCACTCTGAAAAGCATGCACACATGTATTAGAGAGCTGGTATCGGCACATTATAAAGTATAGATTCCCTAATTCCTAGACTATCAAAGATCAATGAGTTACTTAAAAGACAGCTATTTGCTGCCACTCTGGTGGAGTTTCCTATCCTGGATTTTATTCAGTAGTTATCAGAGGGCTATAAAGCTCTTTCCCTTTTACTTTCCAGCTTTTCTCCCTTTTTTCCTTTTTTTTTTTTTTTTTTAAGTGGTAGACGATATTCATTTAAATAAAAGAAGAGCCATGACTTTTTCCATTGGTAATCTGGTCCATGTGTTCCCTGCAACTGAGCATTTTCAGAAGGGCCTGACTGTCTGGGTTAATTGTTTAATGCTTTTAGTTAGAATTAAACTTTGCACCTGCTCTGACAGTGATAAATTAAATGTGCTCCTTTTCCAATACTGTTGCCCTCTTTAAGTAGAGACCAAGAAGTGTATCTCCCTTCTTTCCCAGCGTTTGAGGAATCTGTGCTACACTTGAGTGTAAACCAGTATAATTTGTCACTAGAGCTAGCGCCAATTAAATTGATTGCGTTGGACTGAACTTTAGGACCTCTAATGCAAGCACTAAGGGAAAAATGGGCTTTTTTCTGCCCATTTCCCCATGTGGCACTTAGACATAGCTCAACAGTGGAAGGCTTTCAAGGTTCAAAAGGGTTTTATTTTCAAAAGAAATGGGCATTGATCAGTTGCATTTAAAGGCAAAGATAATTCCAGAGCTTGAAGGCTGGATTTGTGTTTAAGGTCTAAATCTCTTTCTTTAACCTTGGGGGGCCAGTATAACATAAAAGCCACAAAGAGATTAAGATTACAAAGGGTTTGCAAGTGTAAATGATGCAGTGGTATTCTTCAAACACAACGCGGACCAGCTTCACGACCACGGCTGGGGTCAGCATTTGATCTGTTGATTTTACACCTGTAAAAACAACTCGTGTTTATTTGTCACTTCGGCGTTATCTTGGCAAATGTTTGGGCGAGAGCGCTCCCACACTGAACTTGCTCACGCTGGGGAGTTCAAGCTCGCCTTCTTAAAGCTGATTGAAAAGTAAACACTCTAAAGGTCAGCCTGGCAGAGACAATACAAAAAGCCTTTTTCTTTGTCAGTGTAACACAGCCCACGTGAAGGATAGGAGCCGTATGCGCCGCTATAGTCTTAAGTCATGATGTATAGTTTTAATGCCTCAGGGAGCTCAACGGACAGTGCGGGAAGGCGTTCAGCGGCCGTCCGCATTCGTTATGCAGCCTGCATAGGCAGTCTGCCCGGCAAGCTGTTGCCGTGTGGGTTGTAAATATGCAGTAAGTAATTACCCTTCTCGGGGCTTGCCTTCAGCGGGCTCCCGATGCCACTGTATCTCCAGCTCTGGGGAGAATTCCCTCACTTGCAGCCATAAGATAGCCCAGCCTAGGCAGGGCACCCATGTCGGTCAAGCCTGTAGCATCAGTGACCACAGACTAGCTCTCCTTGGTGAAGTGTGTTTCTATGGCTGGTGCAACAGCAGAAATAAGGTTAAAAGTACTTTTGCTGGCAATCTAATTGCAGGCACTTATTCACATCCCTCTTTTTGAAAGGAAGTTGCCCAACAGTCCATGCAAGCTTACCAGAGCCTTCCAGTTTGGGGTCAAAATCTCTTTCCAACAGACCATCAGGTCTATTGACTGCACAAGGCATCCTCACTTGTAAAGCCCCGGACACACTGAAGGGAAGCCCATACCTCCTCGGAGCTTTCTTTCACTCATAGTGGAAAAAACCAGCAAAGCCTCTGCTGTGCACCTGGGATAATCACTTTGCTGCATGCAACAACCAAGTCTCAGAGAAAGCCAAAGCCCAAGCCATTTTCGAGATGGAGCTGGACAAACTGGGGGGCAACCGGACAGATTTATGCAGCACCATGTGATGGGCACAAGGAAACTGTTTTTTTAATTACAAAAGGGCACCACAGACACTGCTGCCGATATATAGGGAGAGGGATGTGCCAAGCTGCACCTTATTGATTCATGCAGCAACAGCCAACCTGCTCACCAGCCTAGGCAGAGGACGCCACCGGTCAAAAGTAGCATAGGCAGCATTTCACACAAGCCTGCAGCAGCAGATGCATTTCTGAGTGATAGAGGGGAGACTGAGCAGGAGGGGGCTGCACAGCCATCCAGCTGCATCCTGCCAGGCAGGAACAGGGACACGTTGCTAACAGAGAAAGCAAAGCCTCATGAAGCCCCATGTGTGAAACTTGGGGAATTTTCCCATATAGCATCCATTTTCTTGCAGCAACGTATGATTGACATTAACATGCGCATACGTATGTGCGTGTAATGGGTATACATAGTGGCTTTATACATACATAACTGAATGCACACATGTATACATTAGCAGGTGCAAGGGGTTGACAGCTGGTCTCACTTCTGCACAGACACTCACCAGACCACCCCAGTCAAATCCAGTTTCTTGGGACAACTGTGCTTCTGGCTTCCCACGTCTAAGTGAAGTTCAGGTACCAGCCTACCGAGACTCTGACCTTCATGGTTGGTAACAGGCATAAGCAAACAGACACCCACATGTGTAGGCTGTGCACAGCTCCCCAACACACCGTTACTTTCAGCTCAGCAGCACAGAAGACACATCCACTGACGTGAAAATTAACAACCCACTAACCAGAACTCATCAGCCAAGTATAAGTACCCAGGGCTGGGTGCAGATGCACACATACACGTTGGCACAGCAGGTATATCTGCATAGACATATGTGGACATATACAAAACCAGATGCCCCAGCTGACACCCACCAGTATAACTCCACTTGCACCAGTGCATGATCTGGCTGTGAAACATTTGCTATCACCCGACATCTGAAAGGAGAAATGAGAGGTAACTATTTCAAAGCCACCAGGCTTTTTTTTTCTTTTTTTTTCTTTTTTTTTCTTTTTTTCTTTTGGTGAGACTTGATTTAAAATCTGTAAAAAGAAATAAATGTTGAACCAAGATAAACTGTACTTGAAGCCCATATGCAAGACAACACATCAGGTCTCCTCATACTGAAACTCTACAGTGAAACCAAATCAGAGATCAAGAAGCCATGCCTGAAACCTCCAGCTACTGAATTTACCAGCTGAAGAGAGTGCATCGTGGCTGACCAGAACAGTTGTACTTCTCAGGAAAGACAGCAAAGGAAGGGCACAAAGGCCAGTGTCATTTGCCAGGCTGGAAACTTTAGACAACACGCAAAGCCGATTGCAGTTTTGTTGCTATTTTCAAAAGTGCAAGTTGTTTCAACAGAAGCCTAATCTGTGTATGTCTGGAATAGGAATGAACGGATTAGCCTTTCAAACCCTTCAAGATCAGGTCAAGATCATTCAAGCGAACCACAGCTACAGCAGAGTTGATTCTGCACCCGGCAACTTGTATCACAAACAACATTTACTTATTGTAAAAAGTGCCTGGTGTTGGCATACCGCTTTGAAGAGTCTTTTGAGGATGACTAAGAGAGCACGAGATTAGTCAACAGTAATCTACGTACCCAGATACACGCTAGGCATTAGTCACCTGCAAGCATGCTACCTGCGCTGGCTGGCGAGGGACACTGCCGGGCATTGTCTGAAAGCCCTCTCCTGATTACAGCCTCACAATGGCATTGTTCGGTTTGAACCGCAGGTATTTGTGTCGGGCATTCAGCTTTTCCACTGTTCCTTGATTGGTTCTTCTCAGCTGAGTCCCAGTAAATTAAAGTTCCTTTGCTGAGCATATCAAAGTAACACCAGATAATTTTTCATAAGCATTACTTGACCCAGCTGGTATATCTTCGTGTTTGAAAATGATTTTGACTCGCAATGGGAACGGCTCTGTTATGTCAGAGAGGAGGTTTTGTTTCATTTGAAGCCACTAACTAGCCCAAGCCTCCAGTGCCATTAAGATATCTAGCAGAGGTTCTCCACACAGTGTATTTCTTTGGAGGGGTTATTGTGAAAAATATCCCTAATCTAAGTCAGGCAGAGAGCGCTGGAACCCAAGTCACCCTGTGCTCAGACGAATCCCCAAGCCAATGAGCCGTGAAGGTCAGCGCCACCATACACCCTAAGATCAGCAGAAAACATAGATCTCCCATCAGAACCTCTTCCTCCAGAGGTTTAGTCTCTGGTAAGTAGCCTTTCTGTATTTAAAAAGACAATTTGTGTCTTTCACTGGAAGGGAAGGGTCATCACAAATGGTATGGGAACTGGAGGGAAAGTTTCCAAGTGCATCAGAAAAACATTCCACGGGGACAAAGGTGGTAGAGCTGCTGAAGTCTTGCAGAGCATGATAGTTTCTAGGATATGGGGCTTACGTTCCTCACCTCAGGGACAAAACATGCTGCTTTCTGGATATGTAAGACATGTGCTTCTGAAAATGTGTAAAGGTCTGGCTTTGTATCCACATCAACAACTTTTGGAAAATCATTCCCCATTGGCAGCACCTCGATGTACCCACCACAGTCTTCTACTTTCTTCTTCCTAATGTAATGAACCCCATGGCTCTCCCTACCTGAATAAATTGAGTCTCATCCCACGCTTTCCTACAGCAAAACCATTCATCTTGGCGTACAGCCACCCCAAGTCCTGTAATTCTTCCACAGGGGACAGATTCATCTACAGACAATTTCCATCACTCATGGCTCAATTATGACAGCCTCTGTCTCTCACTTACACTGCATCACATCTTCCACAATCCCTTGGACTCAGTAGATGCTGGATCTCCAAGACCCTGCCCCAAAAACACCTCAGTTTCACCAAATAGCACATAAACAAGTGAAAGCAGAGACCACACAAGTGATTTTCATTCCCTCTGAGGTTCACCTGTGGTTCTAACATCTCTGTTTCTAATACATGGTTAAGCAAATCACATTAGTAGCACTGGAAAGATTTAAGCAGTGGCTGGTTTTTTTTTCTTTTCCTAGTAGAGAATTAGCAATGGGAAAGAGCCACCCCCATTCTCCTGACATGTTCATTTACAGGAGTACGTTCAATCAGCATTATCTAGAGGCTTTCATGAGAACATAATTGCTGATGTATGAAATAAGTGGCAAACACTCCAAAACCTAGCAAAAATTTGGAATCCTAACATTTTAAAACTTCTTTGTCCCATGTTCTGTAAAAAACACTTTTTGAAATACTAATAACAGACATGAGCAAATGGTGATTTTTTTTTTTTCACCCTCCAAATACCTCCTAGAAATATCCACTGGAATTTTCACATGCATGTGTTTTGGCTGATTTTGCGTCACTGTTGTTTGCTTGTTTCCCCTGAATATTCCAAAGCAAGAATATATGATCAGGAACGACACCAAAAAGAGAAAATTTCAAGTAAATGTAAGGTATATTCACAGGAACTTACTACTTCATGCTTTAGTTTCTGTATCAGCCATGGAAACCTGTCTGAAAGAGTTATATTCCTCCAACCAAACAGAAAAATACCACGTGTTCCATCCAGCTTCGAAGATAGTTTCTATTTTGCTTCAAATACATATGCAAAACTGAACTAGTTATTAATTCAGCAACAGAATTAATTGCTAAATCATTTCAAATAGCTTCGATGAGAAAGCTTGAAAGCTGCTGATAATTGCAAACACTAAAGAGGCAAAACAAGACCACAGCACGATGACGAATCATTTGTTGATCCCTAGTAACAAGAGGCTGTAACTCCAGAGACAAAAGGGCATCTTCCAGCTCTGGCCGTGACTGGGACCTGCTGGACGAGGAGCAGGACACTGGCACAGCTGCAGCACTCACCATCAGTCACTCACACTGTCATAGTTAATATATAAAAATAGAAGGGAAAGACATACATCGCTGTCTGAGGAGGAGTAAGTGGTGTGTGCTGAGGCAGGGAGGTTATACCAAAGCTAAGGTCTAACTCAGTCTCTCCTATTTCAGTGTAGAGCCTCAACCAGGAGGACCCACACCTCCTTCAGCTAACTGCTGATCATCTATTGCTCTCTGCACTCATCATTCTACATCTGCTCTGATCTGGACTGAATAAGCTACTACCAAAGGCAAAGCTGGAGAGAGGGACCCCTACATCCCTACCCCAGGAAAAATAACGGTAGAAAGAAACATCCACTGAGATGAATTTTTGAAGTGTTACATAAAATGACAGGTTTTGTTTAACCCAAATCGCAGTCCATGCTGTGGCACAAGCCATTCCACACGGCATTCCTGCCTTGAACGAGTGACCTCAGTGAAACCACAACTAATGCAAAAACTCTGCCCAGCTTGGGGTAAGTGAGCAGTTGGCTGAGATTTCTCTAGCTGTCTTTGCTTTGATTGCAAATGAGAGACATGTGTTAAGAAAAGTGATTATGCTTAAATTCAAGTGGCTGAACTTCTCATTGGTGAGGGTTTTTTTCCCTTACTCTCTTCCTTTTTAAAAAGACATCCCTTAGACAGCTGAGCTAATAGAGTCCAACATCTTTGATGATAGTGATGCTAACACTAGAAACAAATTATAGTGTTCAGAAAGTTTGAAAGACTGAAAAGAAATGCAGAACGTGTAACACCAAATTTGCCTGTCAAGTACTTTTTTTATTACTGCTTGATTCATTTTATTTTATTCTTAAAACTGATGTTTTTGCAGCTATCTGCCTCCTCATTGGAAATTCCAGCTTGGAGAATACTGATTTGCAACTTCAATCATCGCCTGACGCACACAGTCCCCGCTAAGTGAGAGCCGATCCATAACAGGTATTTCAAATTTTCATAAGTCACAACATATCACCCTAAAGTGAAGCATTTCATTTGCAGGACACACTCTTCTGAAATCAGCAAATATTTTTAATTTTTTTTTTAAATGCATAAATCTAGCTTAATATTCTGAGTGCAAGTGGCCACATACACCCACTGCCGGCATCACCTGGCAGAGCTCCCTAGACTTCAGCAGAAATTCCCTTAAATAAAACCAGCTGAGAGTGTGGCTGAACATTTTAAGGTAATTCTGACTCAAGATTTCTGTTGTCTTTTTTTTATTATCTTTTAATGTGGTTTTAACCATATACTCCCTTATGTGATACTGTTCAGTAAATGATAGGGGTTCGCTGTGAGACCACATGGCACATACTGCGTTAACTGGTGGCTTGCAGTATCGCCACTTTGCTAATAACTCTCAACACTGATGGCTGCTTATTGTCACAAGACATCGTATTTGAGGCATTGTCATTGTGTCCCTCAATCTGTTGTGTCCCATACTCCTAAAGAAAGACTCTCCGCACCTAAAAACAGCAATATTGCCGCACAAAGACCAAGTGATACAGCCACAGCAGCACCTTTACACAGCATGGTCCAAGTTCATTTTCTACACTTTCCTGTATTATTTCCTTGGAAAAAATAAACAGGCAGGTCTGAGCTTTCCTGCTCCACCAGATGACCCATAACAAGCTGCCTTTTCTCCTTGCAGATGGCAGAGCAAAAGACCACCTCCTCAGCAGCCGACCTCAGCAGCCTTAAGGCATGTAGTAAAGCATGCCCAGATTATGAAAGCAATGCAAGCTCCAGGATAACATATGCTGCTTGCTAGCTTTTTATTTGTGCAACAGCACCTGTGTGGACTGCACATAAAATGCAAATCAGAGAGGCACCTTGGTACAGATGCCACCAAAAAGGAGAAAGCAGCACCACTGGACACGCATTCACCATACCCAGCAATAGGACAGAGGTTGTCCCACAAAGTTTTGCTGTTCTTAAAAGGAATATCATCGCCATGAACAATGCTGTTTCAGCTAGGCTTGAATCAGCAGAAAAACTCTTCCTGCACTGAAGAAGTTATAATACAACCTGTGAAAATTATTTCAACTTGGTTTCATTTTGTTGAAACTCTGGATTTTTAACACAGATCTGCTCTCTAACAATATGATGGAAACATTGTGTAACCAAGAATTTCTGAGAAACGGTGTAAATGAGAATTGGCTGAGCCCTTCTAAATGTAGTTGTGAAACACATCAGTTTCAACAAAATAATGATACAGGGAGAATCAGGTGATCTCCTGGTTTTACAGAGCTCTATAGGGATCTTCTGGTCTCTGGATCTGTGTCAGGTTCTCACATCCTAAATTTCACATCGACTTCTGAGTTCAAACGGACAGCATAACTCAGCCCAAACAAGAGCACTTCCACCTGACTCTCTAACTCAGGCCAGACTCACTTAAAACTCAGCCCACGTTCATCAAAAGGCTTGCAAAACCTCTATGAACTTGGCCCAAGTTGGGATGTGTAATGGGTTTCAGCTCTAATGACTTTCACCTGGTTTGGGGTTTGCTCACTGAAGTTTTCCCACAGTCCCCATTAGGGCTCAGATGAGAACTGCTGCTCCCCACCCATTTCTCTTATCTCTGCATCTTATAACTAATATTATTAAGCTAATGCATTTACTTTGCTTTTCAGCCATGGGAAACAATCCTCCTCCTCCTCCTCCCCCTTTGATTTTGGTATCGAACATGAGAGCATAGACCTAAATATGGATGTTGGAGCATACGGGAGGTTTGCATTGACCTCAACCAGGGGATTCTCATGGATAACAAAGGACATTCATAGACCACATATAACACTAGCTTTATTATAGATGGGATAATTCCATGTGTGATATTCACATTTAGCCTAAAGGTGCCTTGAACTTGATAAGTTCATAGCAATCATAGTAAAACTTGCTTTCACCTTCGCATCCTTGGTCTGTACACTGCCTTAAGCACCTTTTAAGGGTAACTGTACTTTGTGAGCTTATACTATCTCACCTCTATCTCCCTGATAGTGGGTGGTGCCATATAGCAATAGAGAGAAATTAAGCCTGAGCAGAGCTGGCAGGAATTCCCAATACTGTTCTGGGAGCCAAGCAAGTTCATTTAATGCTGTTCAGGTGGCTCAACGCGGCAATTTGGCACATGCGCTTAGCCACAGTGAGTCAGTGCAATTACCAGGGTGTCATCCATGCCCCTGCTCTTCATGCTTACCAACACAAAAAGCAACAGCAGAAAATTTTAAGACAACACAACCAGTGACACCAGCAGACTTGCAAATGGTTTTGAACAGTTGGAAATTGCTGGAACTGGAATTCACACAGTAACAAAATGTACCTGCTTTGGGGGATGTACAAGACAACTCGGTCTTCCTTTCCTTCCTGTGCTGGCTTTTTACTAAAAGGACATGCTGAAAGCATGAAAACCTTATTTGGGTGGCTGCTTGTTCCTTGCTTGTTCTAAGCAAGAAAACAAAATGTCTAGAAAAACAAATTAGGAATTACAGGAAGATTGCACAACAGCAATGGAAAAAGAACAGATTCAAGTCAAACCATAACCCAGTAAAGAATTACCCTCTTCAGCATATGACTTTGACTTGAGTAATTATATTCTTAAAACTAAAATTTGTTAAAAAACCTCAAGTAATATTTTTTTCCTGATGCCACACAGAGTCGTTTTTTCATTTGGTGGTGATTGTTCTGGGAATGGTTACACTTCTACTGAGACCAACATTCAAAAACCATCTTGGGTCTCTGCTGCCACGTGACGAGGCATCACCAGCCCTTCTGACTCTGGAAAGGCCATGGGGTGCTGCCTATGGCTTTGCTTTGAACCTCAGACCTAAAGTCTTTTAAAGCCACTCAGTGAACCAGATGGGTCTTTCCAGCTCTCGCATGTACCCCCCAAGGTCCTTCAGGCAGAAAAGCCCAGTCCTATAGTCCTTGCAGGCAGGTGCGAGGAAGTCTGGTGAAAACCTAAAGACAACACCTCACCCTCCCACCAGGAGATCATGAAAGATATCTACAGAGCTTAACAGAGATGAAATTATCAAGGATAATTGGCTTTAAGAGCCCAAATCAAAATGTTATGTTCATTTTTCTATTCATTGAGTTGCAATCAGGCTATAAACTGAGGAAAATATTTTTTTCACAGGAAAACAAAATGAGAGCTTGCCCGCCTAGTGCTGCCCAGACTTTTAGGACAGCATTATTCTCCCTCACAGGGAGGGGAAGAGCTTATCCTTACCATTTTTCTGCAAGAAATTTCCACAGGTCCATTTAAAAATGCCACATACACTATCATGGGACTTGATCAGGAATTTTAAACAAGACCGGTTTTTCCAGTACCAAAAAGCATTTCTGTAAAACCTTTCCAAGAGAAAGTATTGATTTTTGTGGGAATATTCACATTTCTACCAGGAACTTGAAATGAGTTATTTTCTTCAGGGCCTGTTCAAACTTCAACAGAAATATGCAAATGGTCGGAATGACCCAGAATGGTTCAGCATTTCCAGGCTTGCTGGAATATGGCAGGGCTTGGCTTGCTGCGAGCCACGTTCTCTGCACCAGGCTACAAATGCCACCATACAGGGGGCAACCACTTGGAATAACAAAATGCCCCCATGAAATGCTTCTTTTTTTTCCCTTTTTTTTTTTTTTTCATTATTAAATTCAAATTTGCATAATTTCTTCTGGAACAAGAAGTGCTGAATCTGGATGAAAGCAAAATTTAAAGTTGGGCATTTTCTGTGAGATGACTGTTCCCATTTTTGTTCAACTAGGGTTTTAGTTGTTGTACAGTTTTTCTAGAATTTTTTTTTCCACAGAAAACACCATTCCTTCCAAATGCCCATTTTTATGGTGCTGCTGAAGGCAAGATCTAAGTCACAGAACATATTGGTTGGGCTGGGGGACTTATTTTGAATGCCTGCTTCTCCTAGCTTTGCTTGCTTTCTAGTCTGTTTGCGCTCAGGGAATCACAGAACAGTTTGGCTGTAGTTACTAGGCACAAGAAATATATAAATGTTCAGACAAAAGGGCTGGAGCCAGTAAAAAACAAAACTGTGCGTTGTTCCTGCAGTGCAGAAACACTAAATATTTCTAGCTGAACACAGCTTTTCATGCTTATCATCTACTTTACTTGTTTTCACTTTTATTGAGTAAAGTAGAGCCCAGACTAAATACAGGAACAATTATACTTGGAAAATATTTAAAATATTTTTTTTCTCCTATTTGGACAACCTGAATGTTTAACATCTGATATTTTTAGCCAGAAACTCTCTGTTTCTTCCCTCCCTTCCACCCCCCATGCATTTTAGTGATGAGGTTTCAGGGATCCATCACCTTTTCTGGAGGAGGGAGGCTGCCACACGATGCACAGGGTGAGGTGTGATGCTGAAATACCATGGCCCCTCAGCACACATGCAAGTCAGAAGGCAGCAGAAGCCAGGTTTCAATGCAATATGTAAATAATATTGAATGTGTTAAGTAACAAATAACATACATAAAATACAGCCAACCAAGTGGGCTTCCTCCCTCTGATGTAACCGTACTCAAGACTCCTCGCTTGGGAAATTTAGCTGTGCTCTTAGGATTTCTAAACAGGCTTAGGGTTTCTAAAGTTCTGGGTCTTAGAGCAGGATTTTAAGAAAGACCAAGTATTTAGCACTTCGAAATCAGGTGGGAGTTAACAGTGGTTCTCGATGCCCTTGGCTGGGAGCCATCAGCAGCACGGGGCCGGGATGCCCGGGGAGATATTTCTGGGAAAACATCAGCGGTTCTTCTTGACCTGCCCACGGTCCCAGAGCTGCTGGCAGGGGATATGGCACAAGTCTGGGAGCATGTGTGAGACCTTCACCTTCTCCACCCATGTCACCTCCACCTATATATGAAGAAGTGAGCATGTTGTTGAACACACTAAAGAAAAAGATAAAACAAAACCTAGGCTTTTCTAGAAATTTTGTAAAGCCACGGAGAGCTGAGGAACAAAACAGCTCAGAGTCCCAGGCTCAAACATCAGGGCTCCAATATCAGTCTCACTATTGACCCACTGTTGTAAAATGTTGCTGCTCTTCACAGTTTTTAAATAATCTACCCATTGCTTCCTGAATCCATCAGGCCTGAGAATCTAAGTAAAGCGCTAAAAATGCAAATGGCTTTGAAGCTGCATTAATGTGAAATAAGATGGTCACTCAGTGTTAAGCTGTCTAGACTTATGAATAAAGTCCCCTTAAACTGAGCAAACCCACCTGGCAAATAAGCTCACTTGTGAGCCCTATCTGCATGTAACATCTCAGGATGTCTGGCTTCCTCAGACCTGTGCCAAAAAGCCTCCCTACAAACTCTCCGATAGCTTCAAAACCTCAGGGGCTCACAGTTCTGTCAAAATTTTGCAAATGCATCTTGAAATTAAAGGTTGAATGTAACTAACATGGGAGCTGAAGGGAGATTTAAGAAATACAAATGCAAAATTAACCTACTTGCCCCCTTTCTTTTTTCTTTTTTTTTTTTTTAAACAAACCTTCAGACGCTATTTGAAATCACCCACAAGAAAAATAAGATTGAACTCTGCTGTGGATTGTGTCCCAGAAGTAAGGATTTTTCTGGATGGGCAAAAATTATCACCGCACAGAAGTAATTGAAAAAAATCATCACTTCTTCACAAGACAAAATATCAGCTGTCAACCAATAAAAAGACCTTCTTCAACAACTAATAGGAGGTTGTGTCCAGAAGTTCATCCAAACATTCATACAAATTTTGCTGCGGGATCTCCAGTGTTTTCTCAGGAGCGACCATTCAATCACGGAAGATGGGAACTGATACCCAATACCTGATATTTCTAAGCCAGTCTGCGATTAAAAAACAACACAACAAAAAAACCCCAAAACTCATTGTGAAATGTGAATCTTACCTGGTTTTCCTTTAGATGTGCGTGAACAAATGTGGCAGTGTGCACATGAATGTTGTTGGGACAAGGTTGGAGAGCTGAGGGAAGTCTTGAGGGACTGCTCAGTGGTAGGAAGGGGGAAAAAAACCACCAAAACCCCAAACCCTAGGATTTCTTCCTGCAACATACGGAATCAAAACAGAGCGCTGCATAACTTAAACCTGCCTGAGGTCCTTGCTGTCATTCCCAGGACCTGTTTTGTGGAGAAATAACACAAAACTGGCTCTTTTTGCCCATTGCCACCCACTCCCTGCCCTTTCCCTCCCAGGTCTGTTCGATGCTGCTGAGCCCCGTGCCATTTGCTCTGCCATGGCTTTGAAAGGACAAGAAAGGGGTTTTAAGTAACAGAGATGCTCCTGAATAAATTCTCCCTTGGGAAATAAAATACATGAACAGCCACTCCGTGTCACATGTGGTTTATGTGCCGCACGTGGAGCCAGGCTGGAGCCCAGGTCTGCACAGGTCTGCCTGTACAAAGCCAGCCTGGGTAAAATCAATGGCAGGGGGTGGGGAATGAATCATAGCAGATTCTGCTTGTAGTCAAACTCAGATAGATAGGGGAAAAAAAAAAAATCCCTCAATTGAAAAGATTTTGGGGCCAAGACCAGATGCTCATAAAACTTTGATAAACGATAGTATGAAATATGCATGTGGGGGCCGGTTTGGTAAAGCTTCATTCCCATTCGCCTACTCCCTTCCTCTGCTGCCTTCTCACAAACCAAAACATGCAAATGGAGCTTTTCAATTCAGGGTAGGTTTTCACCACCCTCCCACCCCATTTTTTTTATTTTTTAAATGCTTTGAGAAGCTCAGACCCAAGCTGGACCCTCCAAGTCCTGCGCCATGGGTCTTTTCAGGGCCACTCTGCTGATAAAGGCCAAGGCATGATGAACAACAAACAGCACCTGCATGCAGAAAGCACAGTGGAGCTGGAAGTATCAGTCCAAGAGGAAAATTTTTCCATAACAAGCCACTGCTAGGGATAGCATTTTGGCTTACAGGTTTCCAGCCTACAGTATCTCCTTTCCCAGATCCTCTTCTGCTGCATATGCAGACAATTTAGGTCCTGGGTGTCCCTCCTGCATCCCAGAATGCCACAGCCACAAGATGAACAATGTGCAATTTGGAAAGCTTTAACTTTTTACCCTGATTCAGCAGTGCTGCAAGCCCGGCAGCATGGTGGAGGACACGAGGTCCAGCCTGGAGCGGTGCAGGGCTCCCTGCCACCCCCAGCATCACCCTCCCCCATGCTGGTCAGCACTGAAAGAGGCCTGTAACACCAGCCAGGGGGAATTCGGATCCCAGCAGCTCCCCAGCTTGGAGTGGGCTTTCTGCCAGGCCAAAGTTTTCCCCCAAAACTTGGCCCAAGAAATCAGGGGTCTTTCTAATCAGAGCACTTGGCATTGGCTCAGAAAGATCCTGGCTTTGCAGTTACAGGAGCAACTAAGTTCCCACAGCAACATAAATTCACACCACCACCACCCCCCTTCATCATCTGGAAAAAGGAAAATACAGGCTAAAAAGTCAGACTCACAAGAACTAACACTTTCTTTAGCTCATTAGCCCCAAGGTAAAGCCACAGTTTCAATCCCAGACCAGGGCAGCATTTCGGGAACTACCAAAAGCGCACAGCCTGGTAGGGGTGGGGGTGAGATGAGTCGGAAAGAGACACCCACACATAAACGACCCTGCCCATAAACATCAGCTCTGCCAGGGCATTACCTCATGGCCAGGAGAACATCTGCAAGGGGCGAGCACAGGGCCCAGGCTCCCCCCTCGCTCACCATGGGACGATGGGAGACAGCACCTATGCAGGGGGTAAAGTGCCCAAAGTTCAGCAGAGCTACTACTCTTGTGTTTCGATTTGGCAATTTTGACAGTTAAAAACGCTTCTGTTAATCGGGAACAAAACCCAAAGAATATTTTTTTAAAAAAATCAGTAAATTGAAAACCCCTGCAAACTGCTTCAGGTTGATGATATGTTGATTTTCTAAAATAATACTGATTATTCCAATAAAATTGAAATCAGTTTTCAAATGAAAGCCTTTCCAGGAGCAGGCAGATTTAACAGTCTCCACAACAGGCACGCACTTGTACAACAGGAGCCCCCTAAAAAGGGGTCAGCAGCAAGGATTTGCTCTGTTCCTCCAAGGAAGCCAGGCTGGAATGGCACGTTGGCAGACACAGCCCCTAGCAGGTCTATGTCCCCACCCATGTATGTGCCCCAGCAAAGCAGCACGGTCCTGTAACCAGGGTGGCATAACTGCAGGGATCTGAACCAGCTCTGCTCTGCACCCTGGCTGAGCATGCTCCATGTCTGGGTGGGCCCGACAGGCATTTTAGGTGGAAAACACTTCCTGAGGTGGCACTAAATATATATCACCGAGTTGGAGAGTCACATTTTCCCCTGCAAGAGGTTCGGTGCGTTGGGCTGCCCATGCATTTCCATTGGCAAACCTACAGCAGCATCGGTGCAAGCTGGACATACCCATCCCCAGAGCGGCACCGAACGCCGTACGCCATATCTGCTAATGGAAAGGTCACAAAGCAAATATTAGCCAAAGCAATCAAGAACGTCAAGTGGAAATTCCCTTGGGAACGTGTCCCCTTATACCCCACAAATTCAGGTTGGCAACTTGTGACAGGTACAATCTGGCTCCCATATGTCTCACGCACAGAGCGGAGGAATGTGTATCCATGCTCCTTCCATCACTATAACAACATGTCAAAAGAGCCACCTCTCAGCAGGAAGGCACACAGAAACACCAAAAGAAAAAAAAAAAAAAAAAAAACAGAAGAAGAAAAAAGCCAACCATGCCGCACTTGGCATCGTCCCTGGAAAACACACGGCACTCGAGGAGCTGCACAGAGAGCAGGGTCTCGCTCCCTGTAGCTTAGGCACTGCCACAGCTTCTGGGGGCTCCCAGGGGGGCTGGCCAGGACCACCGGAGCTGGAGCCCATCCCCAGCAGCTCACAGCAAGTGATGCTGAACACCCTGTTTATTCCTATTTTACAAGGCTGACAAATTCTTTACAAAAGAATTTGCTCCTTTACAAAAGAGTTTTCTCCTTCCTGGTGCTTCCTCATTATTCAGGCTCAGTTTGGATAGAGGGGGTTGGTTTGAGATTTGTGTTGGGGGTGGGGGGGGCATTCTATGCTACCCTTCAAAGAGCAATTTCCCTTCTATCAATCAAGGGGGAAGCTAAAATAACTAACAGCAGCCAAACCCACGCTCTTCCCATCAGCTCGCTCTGGCTGGCTGCTGGTTGCCGTAGTGTGGGTGTGAACGGGTATATTTGGGTTCAACCACTACTCCTTTCGCAGACTCGGCAAAGCTGCTTTGCACCATCAGAATTAACGGAGCCACTCCGTTTGCCTGCAGTTGAATATCAGATCCATTCATTTCCTAATAAACTTCTGCGCTTCTGGATATGACACAGTTCTAACAGGCCAACCCCTTCAGCGGTACCAAGGCACGGTGCTGGCTGGCCTTGGGAAGGGATAGCCCCACGCTGGGTGTAAGCCTTGAACGGGAGACACCCAACTTCTTCTGCAGGCTTGCCAACAGGTACCCCTGAGCAAAGCCTGTTTGGAGATGGCACAGGTAAAACGCAAAAACATTCATTTACTGCTTCATTAGTTAATTGCATGCCCCCTCCCTCCCCGTTCTCCTGAACCAGTGCAGCACTCAGGGGCCAATTCTCTTCCCATCTGTACAACACCTCTGTTGTTTTAAAAAGGATAAGCCTCTAGCCCGCAGTTGGAGACGAAAAGGGGTTATTTAAAGATTAGTATCACTGTCACAGGCTCTTCCT
>NC_073709.1:5941203-6016203 GCF_023634085.1 Falco cherrug
TGTTCAACCCAAGCCCAAAACCTGAGTTTTCATTACACAAGGAGCCTGTTAAAAAAAATTCTGATGGCTAGACATTTGGAGACAAGAACTACTTCTAAAGCGGCAGTGATAAAGCTTTATCATTTCACCATATGGACACCATATTTCAGAGACTCCAGCCCATCTTGCCATTTTTGATTTATCATCCAGTTAAAAACCGATGGGGGTCCTCCGTTATACCCACCCACCTCGTGCTACACATCTCTTGTATAGACCCATCACCTCTGCCTTGAGCATTTGGCCACCACTGCTCCACCTCCACAGCTTCACCCCCAAACCCAAGAGCTGAAATAAGACAGTTCACACAAAAGCGGCCACCCGCCTGCTCCTGCCTCCCCAGCAAATGCTCCCCATGGCACTAGACCAGAGACAGCCCCATGATGGGCACCCACCCAGCTCCTCAAGCTGGAGAAGGGAGGTGACAGACATATCTCCTCTCCACCTATTTAGGAGCTTAATTTCAGGCAGTCTTTTCTTTATTTTTCCCTTTTTCCTCTTTTTTTCTCTTTTTTTTTTCCTTTCCTTTTTGAAATCATGCCCTGCATTTCTTCCTTTCACTGCTTCATTAAAGTCATGTGTCCAGCATAAAGAAGGCATCACTGCTAGGAGGATGGTAGGCTTGTAAAAGGCCTGGACCTTGTGCTATATAATGCAGCAAGAAGTATTTTAACGGTGATTTATACTGTACGTAGAACAACACAGAGCAAGCCAGGGGCAACACACTGGGATCCTTTAAAAGTGAGTTCTCTTCTTCCCATTCAGCTCCTTAGAAGTTAATGATTTAGCGTTGCAATTTTCCAATAAGAATTATTCTCCAAAACGAGCAGGATGTCATGTAGAGTCAAAGTATCCTGCTTGCACCAGGCAGCCAGGCTCGCCAGGGACATTTAACTGTTTCTTCCTGTTCCACTCTGGAAAGAGGCAGCCAACAACAGCCCCGAACATCTGCGTGCGCACTCAAACACTTGTATGCACATGATAAATTCGGGTGTAGGCATAGAGATCAATAGATACTAAAGGGATAGATAGATGCCAAAGGGAACATAGTGTTCTGTAAATCAGTAGGCAGAACCATTGGCGCTGATCAGAGATACAACAGCAGTAGCATAATTGTCTGGTTTGGTAACTGTCTTTCTTGCTGAATAACGGTAATATTTATATGAACTATCAAGCATGACCCTGTTACACACTGTGGTTCCCTTGCCATTCCCACACTTCCTATTAAACATGCCTAAAACTCTCCATTTTAGTGTCATTTTGCCAATATTTTCAACTAACTGAAAATATTTCACCGCCCGCGTATACAAATGGCACTTTTTTTTTTTTTTTTTCAGATGGATTTTGTGAGCCATCATCTTTAAATTCCCACTTTGCATTCAGATTCACAGTTTAATCCCTGTTTGGGACAGTCTCACTCCCAAATGGCCAACACACCACTTGTGGACTTCAGGAGGTACCAGTTGTTTCCCATCCTGCTTTCAAATACATATGTAACGCTTTCTTCTTTTCTTCAGCCATCCAATATACACTTGCCCATCAATCTCTGGGGCTTCACCAAATTTTCCTACTAACTTTAATCCCCAGACACAGTAATGTGTTTTGCACATGCTGAGGTTACACAGAGAAGCCCCCAGCATTCAAGCAGAACGCGATTCCCCCAAACCGTAACCACGCCGGCCAGCCAGGTTTGGGCTGGCTGCTGGAGTGGCGCCATCCTCCCCTTCGCAGCCTCCCCAGCAAACCCTGCAAGGAGTTAATTGACAGAAGCTTTTGGGCAGGATAATATTAGCTATGTTTGGCAGCCTCTCCACTTCTAAACTGACTACTTTAGCCAAAAAAAAAAAAAAAGGGGGGGGGGGGGGGGAATCAGATATTAAGTTTCATCCTAAATATTAAAAATTAAAATGAAGGAGCCTTTTTAGATATGGCATTGGTAGCTCTTTGTAATTAACCTAGCCTCCTCCCCAGAGAAATTTGGGTTTAATTTAATTTTTAGGGGGATGAGGAGCATTATTTATTGGTTTCTTTCAGGAAGGCTGTGGGCAAGCACACCAGGAGCAGTGAAAGGAGTCATAATTTTATTATTTTTTTTCTCACATTGATTTTGGAAGTTTAAGGGGGGAAAGTAGGATAATGGATAGGACATAATTTAGAGACAAAGATGGGAGATGCAGACCAAACAGGAAGAGCCAGAGCCAAAAACCAAAAAACCAGAAGGGGCAGACTTTGAAGTATTCAATTGATGCCAACAATTAGATATTATCTAAGCTACATCATCCATGATAGGCAAAGATGTTGAACCACATTCAACCATGTCCTGGGATGTTAGGGAATACATTAGGGTATATGCTGCATGCATATCATATATTCCCCTCTGCTGGGGACTGGGCCAAACTATATGACTCTGGTTTGGGCATTAAACAACAGAAAGCAAGCAGCACAGGGTAAAGGTATGGTTTCCATAGTTCTTACCATGGCCTTTGCTATCCGAGATTCTGAACCTTGTCCCTGGTAGGAATGCTGCAAACTCAATTTCAGAATGAGATGTTTGTTCTGCACTGCTGTCTAACTGGGATGGGAAAGGGCATTATAAACAAGCCCAAAACATACTTAACTCAGTCTTGGGGAACAAACATGAGAATACTCTCAAACTTCTATTTCAATATTTCCTTATGAATAGGTATCTATATTTGTAACATGGCAAAGGAGAACCACAGAGGTTTTTTTCACCTCTTGTGGAGTGAGATAAGAGCTGAATTGACCAGATGTTTTGCAGGAAACCTCAACCTATTACTCACGCAAAACCTTGCGCAAGCTAACCATGATGCCTTGGACTTGTTAAAAAGGCCAGAGCTGGGAACTCTTCTGGTTTGCAGGTTTGTATAGACGGCAGTACAGCTCATTTCTTACCTGCTCCCTATCCAAGAGGGGACCTTATTCATGGCAAGGCAGACATCACCCCAGCTCTCCTCGTCAGACCACTGTAAATATGGAAGACATGCCCCCAGAGGATGAGCCAAATGGGAAAAGCAGACTCCCTTTTCTGCAGGTGCTATAACTGTGCTTGCAAGTGCTGCCATTGACGCTTCTAGCTTCTAATTAGACTTACAAATCAAGCACTAAGGCGGCAACATGTTTTCCAAGCCTAGAATAGCAGTTGTACTTGCAGTGTTTTATGCTCAGACCTGTTGGGGTGGGACCCCAACAAAAAGGCAAGAGGTCTGGGCAGGGGTCCCCACACTAGCTAGGAGCATTTAGAGGGTCTCATCCCCACCCAGAAACTGCTTTTGCTGCTGCAGAAGAGATGCATCTGCGGCAATATACCACCTGCAAAGCCTGAAGCAGAAGCTGGGGTGTCTGATTCCCCCCTTTCCTTAGGGGAATTCACAGCCCTGGTACATCGCAAGTCAGATGATACCTTCCCTGGCTCCAGTATTACCAAAGCTCTGAGCATCCACAGCTCCCACTTAACCCAGTAACTACTTGGCCTCTACAGAACTGGGCCTGGTGACAAAAGAAAAAGGAAAAAGAAAGAAAAAAAAAAAAGAAAAAAAAAAGGAAAAAAAAAAAAAGGATGCTCATTTAGAAGAAGGGGAGGGTTTCAAGCAATTCTTCCTCTGAAAGTGAAAATACTCAGAAACAGACTCTTAAAAGTAACATGACAGTGTAAATACTATTTTTCCAAGGTCCAAGCCTGAAACATTCAACTTTATGCTGTTTTCTTTATACATATATATATATATGCATATTTATAAAATCGTCTATATTCTCAAACATCCCACATGACTGCCCAATCTTACTGTGATGCACAGCCACAGAGTGGTTAGCAATGTCATAAATAAAAAAAAAATGGTGAAATCAAAAGGTCACTTGCATAACTGTCAAGTAAAGCAGCGGTGAAATGATTTACAGACACAGGAAATATAATTCGGCAGCGAGGAATTCCTTTGGCAGTTAACAGAATTAATTCAATGCAGCCCATCGCAGGTTGAGAGAGGGAGCCTAGAGTGAAAAACAACTCTTTAGGAAGAGGGATTCAAGGCCAGCCAAGCAACCTGAGCGTGCATTTGATGGCTAACCAAAACCTTTTGCTTCAGGAACAAGGTAGCGATGTGGGCCCAGAGCCAAGGGATGCCCACACTCTCCTGAGCACCCCTGGCTGCTGAGCCCCCCATCAGCAGCACCCAAAAGGCGAGGGGTACCACGAACCCCCTCACATCGCCCAGGCAGGCTGCATCCGTGCAGCATCCCCCAGCAAGGCTGTTTCTGGAGGCAATCCACTTGTCAAGTCAGTGAAAGGCACACATAGAGCAGAAAAAAATAGTAAGCACTTTAAATACTAATAGTTTAATAGTTCTTTCATTTAAAACCGTATCTTTAAGTACGTAACAATATGTCATTTTATGTATGTCCTATAGTCAAATTACAAACCTGTGTGCAAGTGCGAGCTTAAGTGGCATTTAAAAATAGCCCTCGCTATTACTGCTAGCACATAATAAATTAATGATGGAGCATGTAGCTTTGCCTACAACCCGACAACCTTGTTCCTGAGCAAGCGGGACACAAGCTGGAAATAACACAGGCGAGTGCCTGGGGAGGGCAGGCTGCCTAAATTGGGAGCCTGCCCCCCCAAACCCTACCTTGACCAAATAAGCAATCCCGGGTCATTAGCGAGGGACCCCACCTGTACGCCCACCCTTCCTGAGCCGTCCTTCCAGGCAGTGACACCCATCATCTTATTTTATTTTTATTTTTTTCCCTTCCTTTCAGCTTTGAATGGCAATTAGGAAAAGGTTAACCGAGTGCCTTTCTCCCAGGAATCCTCTTCCTCCTTTCAAAATAACAGCGTTAGCAAAAGAAAATCCCAGATTAGGCTAACAGGTAGGAGCGTGGTGCAGCCCTGGGAGATGCTGTTGGAAGTGGGGAGATTGGGAGAATCATCCCAGCGGGAGACTAATACTCATCATTCGGAGCTGCAGCTGAGGCCCATTTGAGTGACAGGCAGCCGGGAGCTGAAAGAGCCGCTCATATCCCACAACTGCTGGCATGCAGACTTGAAAGAGATTTATTTCAGGATAATTAGCTGGGAGTATTAAAGGTGGCAGGAAAGATCTGCAATTACTGTTTAGCAAACAGAAGGGGGGGGGGGGGAGAAAAAAAAAAAAAAAGGAGCCAAAAACAAAATTAAAAGACCCAAATATTTCTCCACTTGAAAGCTGTTAAATAATTGAAAAAGTTCAAAGCAACTTTATTGTATTCAAAGTAGTGAATTTGGGGTGGGGTGGAAGACAGAGCTCCATTATATGCGACCAGCTAAGTCTTTTCCAAGACAAAGCTTTGCAGATGCGATGTTCCCCAACTTACATGACAAACAAGAGCTGCATCCACCTTCCGCCCCATTTGCACACTCCTTCAGTGGCACCAGAAGGTTTACCTCTGGAGGATGCATTTGCTGAGCTAAAATATATATATATATATACACACACACCCCTCTCTATATATATATATGCATGCTCAACTGTCAAGAGTTTTGATGCAGAGTGTTAAGGTGTTTTTTTTGTTGCTGCTCTTTTCCAGGGCTGACAAATTTCCCTCTTTCCAGCAAAGAAGATGTGTTTTGCAGGAGTTCATTGGAGAAGGGGGACTGCTGGTAGTAACAAATCTCTTACAACAGAGGTATACCAAAGTAAGTCTTGGGAGATGAAAAGGAAGCCAAATATATGGAGAATTGTTATTGCAGTTTTACCTCCTTATGGAAATAGCGATACAGGTGCTGTCTGCATTTATTACAGTGCGGGGGTCCGCTTCTTAAAAAAAAAAAAGGGAGGGGAGGGGGGATTTTCCTTGTGGAAACCTTATATCAACCCAGGATAAGCTTTATTCAGCTCCATCCACGTACCCTGGCAGTTACTGGCATCACACATGAGCGCATTTGTGCCAAATAAAAATAAAGTTCACCCAACACACACAGCCTCAAAGCATCTGAGATTTTCATCAGGCTTCAAGACTCATTGTTGCTGAGCCTCACGCTGCTCTTTCAAAACAAGGGGCCTTTTCTGCATCGTGCTCAATGATCTACAGTCCTCTAAAATCATCTATTTATTTATGCTCTATTCTGGGATTTGCCCTCTGCGATAAAAAAAAACACAACACTGCTTGAATTGTGTGGAAATAACAGGGCTGCCTGGCCCACTTTGTGGAGGTTAGATAAAGACAGGGAAAGCCAAAATGATTTTTAGTTGCCCAGCACCGGACCCGCAGGGGAAGAAAAGGAAAAGCCAAATAAAATAACGAGATGGGGGCTTCGTTGCCAGATAGGGCATGCTGCAGTACTTGCTATACACAAGAGTGTATTTTGGCTAAGACAATGGGCAAAACCAGAATATCTTGGGTAAAGCAGGTCTTTTTTTTTTCTTCTTTTTGATTAAATAAATAAATAAATAAATAAATAAACCAGTTTGCTAAACACACCAATTTCAACGTGACTTTCACTGGGAAAAGTTTCTCAGCTCCAGGGTGAAGTTTCCGGCCCAAAGAAACAAAGCAAAATGTCATCCCAGAATAGCCGAAAGCGAATCATCGAGGACATTCCCTTGGGCTGCGAGAAACCCAGTTTCCAGCCCCTGTTTTTGCCTGCCCGACATGGCCAAGGGCAGGCGGCTGCTGGCCCCACCGCCAGCAGCTGGGATGTCCTGCCTCTCCCCAAGCCTCACGCAAACACATCTCACCTTTATGGCACTTCCACAGAAAACCCTCCTGGCTCCATCGCCCATCACACCGTAAGTCACGAACTTAAGGAAAGTCACTCGAGTTTGGGATTTGCTAACCCACATCAGTGAAATTAACAGTATTTATCTACGTTAAAGGTCTTCACTCAGTGCTTATGGAAAGCCTCTAATCTCTGGAGAACTGCTTTAAATAGTGTTCGCATATGATTTTTCTCTACTGCTCTGGAAAGCAAAAGCCCATGTCATTCCTGCTCTCAGGTCCAGAAGCTGCCCCCCTCTCTCCTCATGTCATTACCCCACAGGAGATCCAACTCAAATCAAACCCCTCCCATGGCAAAGTCAAATCACAACCAACCCTCATCCATACCACAAGCTATGGTTCTCCCAGCATCCTCCTCACTGCAAAAACAGAAGTCCTATAAAGTGGTTGCGTCTCCTTGGAGGGACCACCTGGGCTTTCCAGGCGATGCTGGAGGAAACATCATAGATCTGCTTTCCTGCTCAGAGGGGTCACAAGCACAGCGAGAGCACATCACCCCCTGGTGTAAGTGCTACAATCCCACCATCCAAGCACACTGGCCAGTGGTCAAGTGGTCCCAGATGGGGACCACATACAATGGACCCACATCCCCACCACTTTCTGGCAGGACCTCCCACCCCAGTCTGAAGAAACCATATGATTTCTCTGCCTCTACTCCCCAGAGTGTAAGTCAAAGAATGATAGTCTTTCTTCTATTCTTGGGCAGATTAATTATTTAATATTTGTAAAGCACTTCAAAGATGAGAAACGCTAAGCATTATCATTACCCACATCAGTAGGATGACGAGAGCTTTATCTCGTCTTTATAAACTTCCCAGGGAAAAGCTGGGGAACACAACGAAAACTGTCTCTGAATGCAAGAGGTGGGGAAGGTGCCCGACTCACTTTCCAGTCCAACACATTCAAACCCAGGCAGAACTGGTCCCTCTGCACTCGGAGTTACACCAGTATCTCCAAAATAATGGAAATAAAGATCTCTGACGGTGTTTGAAGTCTGCCCCTGTCTTTCACCCGGGAAGTGGCAGCAGGACTGTGCCGGACGGCAGTGAGCAGTGCCACCCAGCGCAGCCCACGGCATCTCAAGGGACCACAGCCATCCATCCACCAGCGTGGGGACAGCTGCTGCACCCAGCAGCTAGTGTGTAATCCAACAGCAAGGAAATAAGGAGGGCTCCCTCAAACACTCCTCGCTGTGCACCTTCCTCCTCCTCACCTGCACCCCCCACAGCAGCAGCCCACACCAAGGGGCCAGGGGACCCCACCTTACACTTCAAAAAGGATCTGTGAATATTCACGTGGTCTCTGTCACCTAATATCAGCACACTCATTTTCCCAGTTTGACCCACAACCTGTTCACATGTTAAACTACTTAGAAAGTGTTTTCTTTTCACTGGCAGACTTCGAAGTAAATACAAAATATAAATATTTTATTTCTTTTAATGGGCAGAACCACAAGCACAGTTCTTCTGGAATACTTGGTAGAGTATTACACCCCAAAAAAAAGCATACATTTTTAATTAAGCTTGAGGCTCCCCCACCTCCTCCCGAGCCTGAGGTGAAGTCATTGCCCTCCTTTGCAGCCCAGGTTTCCCTTCAGCCTCTGTTTCTCTCACCAAATAAGAAATAATCAGTCTTTACCCATTTCACCATGTTAAAGCTCACATTTATGAAGTGCCTCAGCTAAAGGTGTTATGAAAAACACACATGGAAGAACATCTCTATGCGAGTACAGAGAAACAGACTTTCTTTCATGGGGTGACAAACAGCTATAAACACAAATCACAACTATTTTTGGCATAGAAACTATTAACAAGAGACAGAAACACATTACACCGTATATTTCTGGGCTATGTTTGAATCTAACAAATTGCAAACATCTTTCCTTTAAATATTTCCCAATGCCTTAAGCCTCCAGAAAAGTATCTCCTCCTCTGCTCAGTTTTGCACAAGTATTTGGTGCCGTCCTCTTCATGCTGTACCGATGAAATGAGTATTTTCAGAGCATCAAGTCCTTCCTTGGGTCTCGAAGCTGACAAAGACACAATCCTTGGCCTGGGCATCATATTTAAAACGCACCTGCCTGCCTGGTAGGACCTTACGTTTGCTTCGCCCGCGCAGGACTGCTCATCCTCCTAACAGGTTGCCAGCTAAGACAGAAATGTTCTCCACTTGGAGGCTGGCCCTTGGACCGGGGATGAGCACCATCAGTATGGAACCAGAGCCCACCTCTGCACAGCTGCCAGCTCCCAGGTGCCCGCTAGGGCAGGTCTTTGTGCTGCAGAAAGGGAGACGAGGACGATGCTGCAGATGGGATCTTTGGATCATCCCTGTTTAAATACACAGCAAGCCCCTAAAGAAAGTCTGAAGCGCGTTGTAATTACAAAATAGATCCCTGCTATAGAATCACTATTGTTTGTTACAGCAGGTTGAGCTCGGACAGCTCTTGCTATGCGTAACCCACAAAACTTGTACAAGAGCATTTTATAACTGGTAAAGAGTGAAGATGATACAAACCCAAACAAAAAGGTAGAATGTATTAAGGAAAATTTATACCATCCTCCTCTATAGGGATGTATGTTTTGATTTTCTCGCATCATTTATGTCTGTGTATATATAGGAAGAACAACGTATATATGAGAGGCATATAAATTTTGAGATGAGGACTTGTTTCACAGTGATTTCAGGCAGTATTTACGAGGGGCTGTTGTAATGCTTACTCAACTCAGGTGACCAAGCACTTAATGGGAGCAAGGGGGGCTTTGTAGAAAGTTCAATAATTGTCCCTGTGCCTGTGCACTAAGCTTATGCTCGCTCCCAGCCATCGCCTGAGTGAGCTGTTCTTCAGTGTGAGTTGTCACTCCAGTACTAATAAAATGTGATGGTCTAATTGTATTAGCAATTTCCCATCATATTATATTAATATGCATCATACTAGTATCCATTTTCACTAATGTGACATGAAAGGCAGTAATTTGATTACTTTTCCCTATGATTACGGGGAGGGCGCTTGGCCTTCTGGATGGGCCATACTTCAGGCAGCCAGAGCACTGAGCTCCTGGTCCTGCCTCCATCCCCGACATGCTGCTTTGTGTTGAGGTGGTCACCTCACCCTCAGGTAGCCCGCTGCCACAGCCACTAAATACACAGTTTGTAAAATTTTGGGGAATCTTGAGTAAAAGCAGATGTTAGACATGGGATGAATGTGCTGGAACAGTCTCCATCCATCCTGGTGTTTTCCTGTATTTTCATGTTTTCCAAAACTCCTAACTCCATCTCCATGAAACTTAATGGAATCTTCCATATAGCAAAGGTCTTACCTGCGGCAGGTGCCTCAGCCCTGACAAAGTACATCAGCGGTGCTCTCCTTGCTTATATGTTAAGCCTTTTATAGTACTTCTTTCCTCTTTTGTGGGCAAGCCTTTTAGAGCCCTTCCGCTATCGCATTCCTTCTGCTGTGGTCTTTAAAGAGGCAAATACAGATGCTTATAACTCAGAAGAGGCTCATGTAATTGCAGGCTTTGAGGATGGTGATGTTATTCTGCACATTTCACTTCAAACCCAAGCTCAGGGCATCTTTCCTTGCAGCTTTTAGGAAATACTATAGTACCAATGTGCCAGAGCTACCACTGTAAATGGGAACAATAATATTTTTTTTCTTCTTATGCTTTGCAAGTTTTTGCAGCAGAGACTGTGTCTTATCATGGCTATTTACTGCCACTAAGGCAATCTTGACAGGTCCACAGCATAAACAAGCAAGTCAGCATCCTCTCCATACCTTCAGAAAATACACTACAAACTCATGATGCAGCCACCACTTCTCTTCCTAATTAAAGAGCTGACGCCACTGGAAATATTTCTGCAGGACCACTCCGCGGGACCGGTAAAGGAGAAGATGGCCCCAGATATGGTAAGATGCATGCCTATCCTGAGCAGCCTTGATTGGCGAGGAGCTAGTTGGTCTGGCAACCCACCCACTCCACAGCAAGAATTTCTGTTAAATCATACAAGTTTGGATAGTCCCGTGACGCTGATTTGCTTCTCTGCCCAGAAGGATAGTCAAAACTCATGTAGCAGCTCCGTTTACTGTAGAACAATAAACCATGGGAGTGCGCCATAAATCCCAGTAATGTGCTCGGAGGAAGGCAGCCACTCCGAGGTCAGAGTCAGAGCTTCTTGGGAATTTTCAGACAAAAGATTTTTCATCAGAAATTGCTGATTCACCGAAACTGAAGCTTTTCCATACAACAAACCAATCTCACTGAAGCTTTCATTAGGGAAGTTCTTCCTGGCCCTAGACAGAATTAATGACCACAAGAAGAGAGGCAGAAGCCTCCTCTAAAATAACCTGCAGCTTTCACCTGGACCACGAGGGACCAGTGTCAGCACCATCCCATGCATTGCATCAGCCCATGCACACTGTGGTGAGGCTGTTCCACCGCCTCCCTGGACGGAGCTGCTGTGCTTCCAAGTAAGAAATTGCATACCCATTTACCCTGGGAGAGCGATGCTCTGTAGCAGAGGTCTCCGTGAGGATGCAGGAAGGGGGGAACGCAGAGTCTTTCCCCTGCTGACAGTGCTTGTCCCCCAAAAGGTATTTCATCGCTGATGCCAATGGGAACAGCCCCAACAGGGCAATAAAGTCCGCACCAACCCTAAAACTTGCCACCTCCGCTTCTCATTCTGCCATCCCCATCACTCTGCCCCTCTCCACCCCTTTTGCTGGCATCCGCTACCTCTCAGGCGCAGAGAATAACGACAGCACAGACCCCAAAGACACAAGCTGGAGGCACGGCCATAAATCCTGCTCAGCTCCAGGTCCCCAGGGATGCAGCACACTGCGGGAGGGGATGCAGGGCTCTGGCAGACCAGATATATGAGCCAGGGGGATGGAGGGGGAGCCAATGTATTTATCTCCCTCCACCATCTTTCAAACTTAATCCAAACCAAAGTGCCCTCTGGGATCACAAGAGTTCACTTTGAGCCTCTGTAGTGCGGGACGAGTAACACTCGAGCCTCGAAGCAGCCCCGCGAGGCAGCAGCACAGACAAGCACCCATTCCCCGAAGCATCCCTGCCACGGCGCCACCACGCCTGCCCAAGCAGGTACCGAAAGGGTTAATGTCCTGGCCTCCCAAAACAGCAATGGTTATTTTTAATGTATCAGGGGAAGGAATCTGGACCTCTACTATTTTTGGTAGTTTCCCTCTTTAATTCTCAGCAGAAATGTTCCCAAAATCAAACCACCTGGTCTCAAATACCTGCTCACATGTGTCCCAACGGACATGTGTCCCCCGTGCATGATGCCCAGACCAGGGCTATGGGTCACAGTTTCCCCCACACACCGTCCTTATTTCTTGTTTGCGGTTAAAAAGCAGAACCCCCCGAAATGCCCCAGGATGTCCCGGCAGCACTTCTGGGACGCTCAGGCACAGAAAGTACCGCACATCCTGGGAAGCTGCCTGCTCACAGGAGATTTACAGCCTGATTTGTGTTCCAGCATCCTGAGTGGATGCTGGAAAAAATTGGCTTGGTGGTAGTAAAAGTGATTAGATGAATTCTGAAAATCTGCTTGAAGGACTGAGAGAAAACACAAATGAGGAGGCTGAGCAACAGGCTCCACCAGGTACTTCCACATGAAGCGAAGTGCACTTCCAGGGGTGGTGCGAAGCCAACACCACGATACCCAGGTCAGCATCCAGACGGTTTCCAAGTGCTTGCCCATGGCCAGAAACACAGCCATGCAGAAAGCCATTGTATTGATACAGAAACAACCCGATTTGTTTAAAACAAATACTTTCCGTGCTGTTTTCCTTTGAAAAATTCTGAGCGCCGCCAGGCGCACAGAGGCTGCTGCCCAAGCAGGGTGGGTTTCAGCTCCGGGCGCCGCTGGATGCCCAGAGGAGAGGGGAAACAGCAGCAGAGCCGAGCGCCTCTCCCAGCTCCCGCCGGGTGATCGGGTGCTGCTGGAATAAATCAAAATCAGTTATGGGAAATGTAAAATTATCATTTGGAAATCACTCTCTCTGAATAATTCAGTCATTGACTTTCACATCAAACAACCATTCCAGCCACCCACACACACAGTTCAGTCTCCTGCTTAGTTTTAAACTCTCTTTAATTATCGGCATTAACCTATCGCATTACTATTTCATCCTTATTTCATGCCGGGGGAGGGGTCAGCAGTTTGATAAAGCACAACGGACTGGAAGACTTTGAGCTGTCCTTCCGCTCCTCCTGCCCGCCTTGGCAGGGCAGCCTGGGCCCCGAGCGCGAGCAAGGACACCCCAGCCGCCAGCACACCCCGGCTTCGCTCAATACCTTCCCACGGGGAGCAGCATCCCTGTCCCCAGCCCCACCACCCTGCCCCAGCATGGTGCAGCTGGGCAGGAGCCGGTGCCTCCACATTTCCCCCGGCCCTGGGTAAAGAGTTTCTCTAAATAACACGTGCTCTTCTCCACACTTGCGCGTCACCCGGCTTGCACAAGCATCCCTTTCCAGGCTGTTTTTCAGGAAGGTTCTCATTAAGCAGCAAGCCAGAGCAGCCTCACGTAATCACCTTCTCCCAGGGTGTTAATCACGTCCAGCAAGCAGGACCCCACCACCCCCCTGCCTTTATTAGGATCCTCCAGCTAACTCCCCAAACGGGCCAGAAATTTAAAGAGTACATCCAGAGTAAAAGTTTATCCTCTCCTAAGTTCCCTATTCTCCCTGCACTTCAACAAGATGTTTAAGTTCGTTTCACATTTTATTTGTCTACTGAGCTCCCTAAGTTAGGAAAATTAGTATTGTGCGTGCGGTTTGATTTAATTAGTAATTGGGGAAATAGGTCTGGCATGTTTCATGGAGGCTTGGGGAAATTGTCAATTAGCATTGTGTTAATTGGTGTCTGCTGTCCTTGCTTTTTAGTTTTTAACCCCTTTTACCTTGTTCCCACTTTCAGTATGTAAAAATCTGGCTGCTTATTATTCTTTAAGTAAAGGATTAATTGCTTGAATTCCTGCCTGTGCTGGGTGTCCTTTTTCCCCTCGCGAGGTGGGATTTGAGCGTGTCCTCCAGGCACTGGTTTCAGAGACTCTGGTGGAGTCACCCCCTCCCGACCCAGCGCCACCCTGCCCGGGGCTGGGGTCTCTCCCCCGCTGCCAGCGCCAGCCTGCCTGCTCCACAGCCAGCTTTTCCTCCCAGTGCTTCCTTGTCTTTTCCTCCTCTCACCCACGTCGTTAATCACTTGCTCCAACAACCCTGAAGTCCCGTACAATTTACCAAGCACAAATTTGAATAAAGGAAAGATGAGCAACAAAGAGGGAGTTTGCCACAAAATCTAGAAAGTAAACTTTGACGCAGAAGCCATCAGCCAACGAAAGCAAAGGATATTCACTTTAAAAGCTCATGCTGTGCACTTTAATTTGCCGTACTGTATGTCCAGTGGTAAACTAGAGGTTTCCATCTCTGCCTAGTGGGAACAATTAATTAATCATTAATTGTTATTAATAACTGAGGTCATGATCCTGCAGGCAGACACGCATACACTTAGCTTTAGGACATCCATGCACGTGAGGTTAAGACACTTGCAATCTCTTCCAGGAGCAATGCTTCCAGAGCCCGAGAGCATTTTAAGCACACGTTTTCCCAGCCCATGCAGAGCGCATCCCTGCAGAGGGGCATCCCGCGGAAAGCAAGATTTGTGAGGCACGAGCCGAGCACAGACGTTCCATTTCGGCATCTTGGCTGGAGCCTCCCCATCCCTGCACGATTTTGTGCATTCAGCCAGCTGAAACCCACCGCCCCAGGCGGGACGTCCATAACCACCTCCTCAGGTCTGGCTCTGGGGAAAGCTGCCAGTGATGCCCAGGGAGGGATGCTCCTGAGCGCAGGGGAGGCTGTTTATGCACAAGCTTGGCAGGGAGCCAGGCAGAGCGAGCAGGTCTAGAAATTATTCAGAGCACAATTAAAATGCATCTTTCCAAGCAGAGACATTTGTATGGCAAACTCCTCCTTCGGCCCCCAGTTTGGAGGGGAGGGCCATGTGGGAGTGGGTGTGGAATGACCAGTTCAAATTAGCTCAACTGTCTCAAAATCCACCTGGCATTTCTAAAGCCGAGGTAGAAGGAGCACAGCCTAAGGTTTTTCCAGTGATTCCCAGCCATCCCTGCCCTCGCCTTCAGCGGGGATTGTGGTTTGCCTTCACAAAAGACCTCTTTGCTTATTGTCCTAAGAAAAACACTGTAGGCTTTTGTCATACCAGGATAACCCAGGAGAAGCCGAGACTGAAGACACCCAGCGAGTACAGGCACAGAGAAGGTACAGCAAACACCAACCTGGAGCTAAGCCAGCTCCCAGAGCAAAGAGACAAGGAAACATCAGCACCATGTTTTACCCCAGGGTCCGATGCCAAAGCCGCCAAGAGGCACGGCACACTATGATGGACCGAGCTTGGGACTAGCACTTCGTCTCCTTCGGAAATAAGAAAGGAAGACCCCACCTTCCTCCTCTTCTTGATGGAGTCTGGGTCCTTGCTCTGACAGGGTAGATACCCAGGAACCAAGCAGGCATGGAGAAAGTGACCCTGTCTTGGAGCAGTTAGTTGGAATCTAGCGATGCCCACACCAACATGCATATGATGGAGTCCTGCAAGACACGGTCATCCAATGACCAGCAGCAGGACCCACAACCCCAAGCAAAAATATCTGCAGAAATAGGGCATCTGTCAACCACCAATGGAAGATGCTGCCTTCTCAGGGATCTTCGCTGCCCACCAGAGTGGCCCACTCGAGGGGCATAGCACGGGAGCTGAAGGAGTCAGTTCCACATGCGAGGGGGTAAACGCAACCAACCTGTGAGAAGGTTACAGGGTTCTAAATGGTATTTGCATAGAATTAGAAAGTAATAATTAAAGTAGTGAATCATCTGAAAGGCACTATACTAATACTGTCTTCGCAATAATTATCTCACCAGAATTTCAGAGGCTGAATTATTTCCTATTGGATTTACAATTATTTTGTAAAAATAACAAATCCTCCCTAAGAAAGACTATAGTACTCTAATGATAGCACTTAAAATTGTCATACAGTCATTAACTAATTGATCTTCACAACACTACTGTAAGGTAGGGAAGTATCCTCATCTCCATTTGGGATGTGTATAGGACAAGGGAGTGGAGCCCTGCTTTCAATCAAAAATGAGCAAACTTGTCCCAGTCATCTCACAGAGTTATTAATCACCTGGAGTACCAAGACACACACATTTTAGCCAGTGCCTTGTTCAAGACTGCATCAGGTCCTTGGTAAAGCAGGAATTAATGTTCATGTAAGAGTCATAGCCATCAGTCCTCTCCTATCTTCAGGTGCATCTACCATAGCATCCCTACCCAGGCACAATCGCCGTTGGCCATCCATCTCCGACAGTGACGTGGGGAAACAGGGCTCACTCAGAAACAGAGGGTCAGGAAGAAACACCACCTCATGGGCAAGGGAGGACGACTGCAGAAGAGAAACACTGACAGGAGGATGAGCCCCAGCTTCTCCCAACCAGACCTTCAAACAAGAGGGGAGTCTGTCTTCCCACTGTCTCAGAACGATGTCTCCCATATTAAAGCATCCCCCTCCAAGGAGGCATAATGGGACTGCAGCTGTTGGCGAGACTCTCTGGTGATAACTGTAACATCCTGCACACTCCCAAAGCGTTACCCCTTCGGTTATTCCTGGGTAGTGGCAGGGGTTTAGAAAGCCAAGCTGTCGGAGGGGATCACGGATGTGCTCGGATATGTATTAATTAGAATTCCTGCACAGTTTTCTTCTGTTAATTATAGCTTAATTTGATTGCTTAATAGCTCTGGTTTTCGTAATGTTTAGCACCTGTTGTAAATTGCACAAGATAAATCGTCTTCTACCATCTACTCTGTTTACTCCTAAAATTTTGCATTTCCCTTTCAGCTCCCGGCTTTGGATTTGAGCTGTCGGCTCTTCTCGTCTTTGGCCTTTTCACCAAAGAAAAAATTGGGTTTTTTTCTCCAGTGGATTATTTAAGCCATGAAGTGGGTTTCAGTTAATACTTTCTTAAAAGCTACAATTTTAAAAAATAATAATGGGTAAAGAGGAATATCTGCATACCGTAAAGCGTGCAAATGTTGACCCATGGTATTATGCAGACTTTCACTCGTGGGTCATCCTTCTTCATCATTGTCGTTTCCCTCTCCCTTTCCGAGGCAAGGAGAGGGGGGATTCATCCTTCTCTTACAGGATTATTAGACAGAAGTGGAGGCCCCTGCATCATTAATTGATTTCTTCCATACATTGTACTATGATACAATTTTTCAAGGCTGTGCATAATTGTGTTCCCTGTGCCACTGCTCTATGTTCTGTCCTTGTCATATTGTCATTGAAGGCTGATTCCACCCTCTGTAATTGGAGATGTTCTACTTTTGGACAAAGGTGTGGGGGCAGCTCAGGGGAACAGCGCTGACATTTACTTCATCAATTTATTTTTATTGTTCCTACATTTATTGCTGCTATAACAGCCCTTTAATAGTTATATCTCCTCCCTGTAGGGTATTCTGGTATTTGAAATTTTTTTAACTCATTTGTTCTCATAGATAACAGTAAAGTGCATTTCACGCTAACCTTTAGGTTTCAATCTTCTCTCTTTCTTTGGCTCTGAAGCAGTTGCAGCTTTAAACTTTTACTGCATTGTCAGTCTAAAGGCCAACACCACCGAGTCCATTCTAGCACTGGAGTAACCACAAATTAGTGGTCCTGAAAATTTCAGGGAGGCGAGTCCTAAACCTAGAGTACCACTATTATCGTAATTCAAAATTGGCCATCCTTTTAATAGAGGGGGAGAAAAATACAGTAAATACTAGCATCGAGTCTCCTTTTACAGTCTTCGGTCAAACAAGGGGTTATAATTGCATCTTTATGACTGGCAACGTAACTGACTCCACCGCCACCCAGCTCGTGCCCTTCGGTACCTGCAGAGGCAGTAAACGAGTTCAATGTTTAGACAAAACCACGCCTCTGTCCACAGGCTTCCCTTTGTCCCCTTCCCAGGTGGACCTTTTCCTCTCTTCATCTTTATCATACTTGCTGCTCAAGCTGCAACTATCACCACAGGAAATAAATAATTTCTAATAATTAACTCAGGGGTGGGTTTCAGCAGGTAACTTTCACTCTTCAGAGATACCCACCACTAAACTTTCAAATACGAGCTGTCCAACAAATGGTCTTGATCAGAGGTGGGACCTGACCTCGGGCACTGGTTTCCCACTGTGTGCCCCGCAGCATCACCCAGGACCAGCCAAGACCTGCAGCAGCCAAGGACAAGCGATGCCACCAGGTTACATCCAACACACAACATCTTGAAACAGCCACAAAAGCCCAACCACCAGACAGGTCCTGCTCCACTGACATTGCAAGCAGTTTTGCAGCAATGGAGAAGGAACCTGCGCAAGCCATGAGCTTCAGGTAGGCAAAGGACCTTCCCACACCCAACCACGCGTGAGCACCTGGTCCAGAATGACAGGCAACCACAAGGAAAGTGTACTTTTCTGCCAACACTGAAACCAAACCTATGCTGTCACCGTACGAAAGGGCAGTTGCTTGTCCCTTTTTAAATAGCAACTCTTGGCAAAACCACTTCTAACCTTGCCTCCCTAGGTCCACTCCCTGTTGTTGCACAGAGATGCTTTTCTTCCTGAAAGACTCTTCTCTTAAAGACCCTGCCAAGAAACAGCTTAATTAAAGCAAATGGAGACATTCAGAATGAGAACAAATTAGGCCAGAGAGATAAACTAGAAATGAGACAATAAAGGACAAGGAACGAGGACTTAAAACAGTGGAAAAGCCAATGTTTTTAAGAGGAGCTGTATGACTTTCTACCAAATGTACCCACAGCTACTTTCAAGCAGAGTATTGTGTGCTTTGTGGAGCATCTACCCACAACTGCACCTGCTCTTAAATAAGTCAGCAAATACCTGGGTACTTCACCGTAGCAGTAGTACCAGTGGTGCTTTCTAGAACGTTAACAGTACAAACACCCACAGGACTGTCCCTGGGCCTGCCTTTCTGTGAAAGGTCTGATCCTGCTGTCCCCTCTGTAGGGCTGCAGGCCACAGTAGTGTTAGTACACAGGACACGCAGGAGATAGCCGGTGCCCTTGGGCTGGGTAGCGAGTTAGTTTCAAAAGACTTTGCAGGAATGACAACACATTGCTGGCTCAGAAAATCCGAGCAGACATGCCTGGTCAGAACCAGTGATGCTGCACTCCCGGTTACACCCACTAAAATCAGGAGTCACTCCTCTGAATTCAGTAACACTATTGCACCAGTGTAAAACTGCTGGGAGTAAGTTTAAAAAAAAAAAAAATCAGAATTTATTACTTCCCTGACAACACTCACCCAATGAGACCCACGAAAGGCTATAGGATTAATTAGCTGGGTCAGCGTTCAGCCCCAGAACAACCCAAGAATATAACTCCTAGGCTTCCACGGCTGATTTTTCAAAGGAGTTTTAGCTTGATCTCTGACTTTTTACGTTGTCATGGTGTATGCGTCAAGTTGGATTCATGCACCCATTGTGAGAAATCGCAGCCCAGAGCAGTCACAGCTTGCTGGGGCTGAGGGCACAGTACCACTCTTGATAATCCGATGGAATCACAGAGTGGTTTGGGTTGGAAGGCACCTTAAAGACCATCTAGTTCCAACCCCCCTGCCACGGCGAGGGACACCTTCCACCAGACCAGGTTGCTCAAAGCTCTATGTACTTGTGAAAATGGATTTTTTTCCCTTTAGTAGATCAAAAATACTCACATTGAAGAAATATTTTAAAATAAAAATTCAAGTCTTCAGTCCCATCCTCCTCTTGTACGTACATTTTGAGACAAGCTTTCAGCCATACTTGAAGGCTGCAACCCTACAGCTTCCCATAGAAAGCACCCTGGAAATGGCATGGTGCTCTCCTAGATGGGCCATTACTTGCATCAGCAGGACAAAGAGTTTCTCTCACCATGACTAAAAATAACCAACGCTGGTAGGAACAAGTGTAACTTAAAGCACAGTTTCAGTGTTATTAGTGGAAGCAGTATCTGTATATTTGCTTCTCAGGAGCCTTAGTGACACTTATTTACAAAATAAACACGAGGGAGTGGGGGAAGAGGGCGGAAGGAGTGTGAGGAGAGGCTTGCTCATAATTTTTAGACTTCGTGTCATCTGAATACTTCCAGGAAGTCATAAAAATAAATAATTTCATGTGAAAAGGGAAGGAGATTTTCCAAAAGCTTCTGAGAAAGAGAGTAAGAAAATCTACATTAAATTGCTGGCATTGCAAAAGTTCATATTTTCAAGTTAAAGAAAGCTTTCAAATATTCAGATTGAGAATTCACATGCTTTGATTTTGTTCGTGATGCTCTTGCGCTTAACTTCTAGGGTGGTTTTTTTCTTTCTTTAAACAACAAATTATTTTCTGAATTTAGGCAAATCCTGCTGCATACTCAAGCAAAGCAAGCATTTCGCTCTAATTTTCAGGCACCAGAGGCACCGGGGTCTCACCGCCATTTGCTGCAGGAGGTGATGTGGAGCCCGGGCATGTTTGCAGCACGGTTCGTTTGCTTCACACGCACAGTGCACCACATACACGCTGCCCCTTCACCAGTGCGACGTATGGGCAACCCCCTCGTTCAAAAATGAAGCAAAAAAACCCCAACATTGTCCAGCCTCTGCGGAGCAACTCTGACCCCAGGATTGACTCTAATCCACACGATTAAGGCAGGGAACAAACTCTCCTGCTGCTCCTGAAAGCTCTGCCCAAAAGAAGCCGCGCTTATTGTAAAACCGAAAACAATACAGGGTGTCTTCAAAGACTGGTGAGCGGTCACACATGAAGGAAAAATAGGCATCCAAGCCTACGTGCCCATGGCCCCCGCTCCAGCAGGACCATGTGGCCAGGCTTTCTGGGCAAACCCACGGTGCAAAGCCAACCGAGACACAATCCCATGGCCTTGTAGTTTCTTAATTAATCCTTGATCTCAGATGCATCACAGCCCTGCAACAGCTTCTGCACTGCCACTTGCAATCCCTTTAACCAGTTATTTGCAAATAACAATATTAAGGGCAATATCAACACAAATCAACAATTATAATATTGGAGCATCCACCATACCTTTATCCTGAAACGGGAACATCATCACAAAAATCAGTCACCAGCTCTCTGTTGGCCCATGGTTTTATAACCAATTGCTGCATGGCCACAGGTGCACTGAGAAGTGAAGATGTAGCACAAAGGAGGGGTGCAGGAGTGTAACTTGTGCTTCAGTTTAACTAAGGCAAGAGGAAAGCCAAGCCTTGGAGCCATTCTGTATTTGCAAGCCAGCTAAGCAGGGCCAGAGCATGGGCCGTTCCCACCTCTAAGCAGACCAGTCCAGTCAACATGGAAAATCAACACCCAAAAAACAGACGTAGGGGCTTTTCCCCATGAATTAACCTTTTTTTAAATTTTTTTTTCTTTCCTTCCCCCCCCCCCCACCCCGAGTCCTTCAGGACCATTTCACACAGAGGTTCAAAGGCAAAAGTGCCAAAATACCCCAAAGCTTTGATGCTCTTTAGGTGCTCTGCTTCAACTGGAGCAGGAATATTTCACAAAAGGGAGACCAGCTTCTGTACCTATAAAAACTGACAGATTGATTCAAATATCGGAAATAAAAAGTTTTATCTTCAGACCTCTCTCTGGGGTAAGGTGTTCTGGCTTTGGTTTTGTTTGGATTTGGTTTTTGTTATGTTTGGTTTTTTTAAAAAAACATTTACAGTTCCCATTTCTAGCTGTACTCCACAGCCAGCAGAGCCAGAAAGTTTTGTCTCCCCACAAAGAAAAGTTTTGTTTCTGTTTTTTTTTTTAATTGTTTTTGTTTTGGTTAAAGTACATTGTAGATTCTGTTTCTCCTGAACATCCCTGTTTGCCAAGAAAGGTGACAAAACTCAGGCAGCTGAAGAAAAAAAAGTGAAAGTAAAGGCAACAGGTCACACACAGAGTCTGTAATAAGCGAAAACAGCAATTATAATCATATTGGATTTCTGCTGTTACACTACGTTTAAGGCTATATCGTAGTTCCCATTAGGGTCCTCCCAGTATTTCAAAGGATTTAAAATTAAACTACAAAAAAATTGCTGTCACTCTACATTTGCCCTCTGCTCACAGATAGGACTGCTTTCAGGTTTCTAAAACAGACACCAATTTTGCGCTTTTATTAATTGATTTGTAGGAGATCTGAAAAGCAACAGCAGAAGTTGAAGGAAAGCAAGTTTGCATCAGGTCAAATGCTATGGGCTTTTCTAAAGAGAAATTGTCCACACTGGCAGGATTTTAATGCCAAGGCTTTTCTCGAGTAGACTGAGAGCAACGGGTGATTTAAAACTACAGTTACAGCACCAAAAGGTTTTGATGTTTGGCCGACCCGAAGCTTAGCACCTTGGAGAGGCACCACTCCTGCCCTCCAAACAGCAATTTCTATTAGCAGTCTGCACCAGGGAGGCACCAGGTATTTCCGAGCTTGTATCTCCCTCTCCAAGTTGTCCCCAGCACCACTCCTCCCGAGAAGAAATTTTCCCCGAGGCCAAATTTCTCCACACTGTAACTTCTACCAAAGCCAGTTGCACCACGGAAAAAATTTAGCCTTTGGGTTAAAATCAAACACATTTCTGCAGTTTGGGACATTTCTGCTTCTAAATTTTTTTTTTTCTTATTGCTACCTCCTGTTTCCCTATTTTGTGGGTTAGCACTAGGATTTTTTTTTACTTTGCAAACTTTGTTCCCCCTGTCTTTTTAACTTAGTTTCCTGTTTATCAGAAATTATGCTTAATTTCACTTTTGGTAACAACAAAAAAAAAAAAAATCCTGATTAGCTCACCTGAAAAAATGACCATGGCAAAGGTTACTGCCCCACCATGCAGCAGCGTTGCGAAGCTTAATTAATGCTAGCACGGTGTTTTGAAGATGACACATCCCCTAATCACTCAGCTGGTGTTTTTTTTTTTAATTTTTCTGGTTTTAAGCCTTATGATAACGTTATTGTTTGGAACAGTACTGGGCAGCATAGAGCAGCTCACTTCCATGGCAGCTATCCCCCAGGCTAGCAGAGGAGGCGATTAGCACACGGTCCCCACTTCTGGAGGTCAGTTCCCCATCCCCTCCAACATGCTCTGGTCACATCCTCTTTCCTGGAGAGGTGAACTTCCAGAACAAAACTTGCAGAGGTCACTCCAGTCACGAACCATACTCCTCATGCATGACAGGGATAACTGAGCTCGTCGGCAAAATGGGGTTTGGGAGTGATCCTCAACAGCAACAACTCTGCCGAGTTTCCCTGTGGAGGAGGTGCAGCTGCCGCAGCACGGATTTGGAGCACATACTGTTTAGGAACATCTTAGACTCATCTTTCCCTCTTGCTACATGCCCCTTTGTGCTTTTTTTAATTTATAATTTATTATAGATGTCAGTTGACAGGGCGCTTGCTATGCCTAGCTGGAGCTCCCTCTAAAGCGCTTCCCAGTAGGCTCTGTATAACTCCCCTTTGATTACCATGCGATTAGTTTGTTCAGCTGATGGCCTTTCTTCTCCAAGATCCTCATTGTGTCTCCTGCCTCCTATGCAGTTCTTAAGAATTTAAATGAGCCATTTTATGTCTTTCTACAAGCAGAGATCAACAAACCAAGCCCCACCCTTCTGCTTTCACTTTTAGTGTGCCTAATAAAAGTAGTGTGAGGGTTGGGTGTTGGTTTGTTGTTTTTTCTTTTCTGGGGGTCGTGGCTAATGGAGAATTTTATGTTGTTTCTGACATTGTTTGTGGTGCCTCCCACCAGACTACGTGCTCCTGAGGACAGAAAGACGGCAGCATAAATGTCAGGGAAATGCCTCTGCTGTGTCAGGTCTAATTAGACATTTGTACTTGTGGGACAAACACATTCCTCATAAAATTCAAAGCTCAGCCTCACTTAGCACGTGCTCAGAGAGACTTGCAAGGAGAAAGCATCATAAACAGCACACAGACCTATCCAAATCTGATGCAATTTCTTCCAGCATTTTAGTTCAGCCCCCACAACACACACCTCCGTGCCCACTCCTGCCCCTAGAGACTTCCAACACATAAAATAAAGATGCCTTGCTTTTGCTGTGCTTTATCCAATTGATTTCCAGAAACACAGAAAATCCTTAGTCCGACACTCAAGACACCAAATTAAAAACGAATGAGCACACTTAGTCCATTAACATCTGCACCTGGGGGTCCCGTTTTGGGGCACAACACCGGGTGGTTCCCATCTCGCCATACCAAACAGACCCACAAGCTGCTTGTCTAACAACCTTCCCTGTGGAGGATGCTCCTGCAAATGGGGACCCCAGGGCTCACCACTGGATGCACCTCTGCCACCTTTCCTTCTCTGCTCATGCTTTCCCCTCAGCATAGAGGTTTTCCTCCACATTGCAGAAGAAGTTGGACACAAGCAGCCCAACAATAACCTAGTGGTTACCTCTCTCAATTTCAAGTCTCTAGTGCCATTGTAGACTTGGCAGCCTCATCCTAGGTCCTCTTACAGCACTATGTGGCCCTGATGAGTCTGGCGTCAACAAGAATTTAGACAGACTGCAGATGGATCCACTGCCCAAGACCTCGGTCAGATCTGAAGCCAGCAGGTAAGAGGTGAAACATCTTGCCCAAGCACCGCAGCAACCTCTCTGCTAGAAGAGGCTTACGGCAAACCATAGAGTCCATCCTATGGACAAGTAGGTCCTTGCAAGAGAGCTCCCACACACTGCCCAGGGAGTCTCACCGGGGCGCACAACTGCTCTACAGCATGGGCTTTGCTGAGTCCCTCCCACTATGATCTAACTGCTCTGGCTGCTGCTGTGCAAACGGCTAATATTCTTCAGGACAAAAGGAGGGAGAAGCATGCATGCACATGTTTACACGTGTCTGTGTGTGCTCATGCGTACCTAGAAGAAATAGGGTTGTGAGCTGAAAAAATGAACTCTCAAAAACAATTTAGTGTCATCTCGTCTAAGTTATAACTTCCCCTCCTTTGTCCACCTAAATCTGAGAGAGCAGCTCCCTCTGTGGGTTTTCCTTCTCGGCTTTTTGTTTGCTGGTGGAGGGTCTACCTAGGGAAATGGAGGGGGCACCTGGCCGTTGCTGAGGACCACTCATCACTGCTCCCTCGCAAGGCAGGGAGGAAGCTGAAGGGCACCACCACGCCAAGTCAGAAAGGTTTGTGCTCCCCTACCCCTCAGTTGAGGATAAAATCCAAGAGACCTCTGTACTTTCTGGATCCTTACTTGTACAGGTAGTTCATTCAGCTGCACCCAAATGCTCACACGAGTGAGAGACACAGCTGGCTGTGCGCATAAACCTCCGTGCTGGCAACAAGCAAGAAGCAGGCACTGCAGTCAGACCGCTGCTAGGCAAACAGAAACAAGCAGGAAAGGGAGCGGTGATGCAGCTGCAGAGCCACCATGCTTTCGGCTGCACCTATGTTTGTACACCAACAGGACTCTTGCCTGGAAAAAAATCAGGATTTATGAAAGAACTTATCCCTCAGGTGATCACAGGAGGAAATCCAGCAGCAGCGCAGTACCTGTCTACCATGCCATGGAGAGCAGATGAATAGACATCAAACACATACATTCAACAAGCCTTACCACCACAAAAGTCCTGCCTCGGTAAAAATTACATCCTGACCTTCAGGTCAGATTAAAATGGTCAAAGCCCACAGTCCATTCCTTGGAAGAACAGCTTCTGAGGACAGAGAAGCTGGAAGCAAGCATGAGCCTGCCCTTGGAGCTAGCAACAGGTTTACACTCCAGATGCCATCTTACAAGGCAGGAAGCTGGAGCCCCCGCCACGGGAAAGCAGAGCTGGTATGCAGTATAAAAGATCCCATGTTTCATTTCATAAGAGACGTGGTCTTAATCCTGGCTGGATTCCCAGGCAGTTACATGCCACCTACGTAAGATATCCTCCGCTGCTTTGACTGCATGTCCCACTCTTTGCTTCCTGGCCAAGAGAATGAGTCTTGTGCTCCTCACCTGAAATCCCAAATCCATCTCCTTTGCCCTAGTGCTGCAGGGGATGTTGCACCCAAACGTGGGCTTTGCAATCACCCTCTATCACCCCAGCAGACCCAGAGCCCCAGACCTGGCAGGGCAGCAGCATTGCATGCTGTCAGGCAAGCGCTGCTTTGCAGCTGCATTTCTGCAACAAGCAAAGGCATTACAATGCCTAGGTTGCGCAGGGTGCTTTGGGATCTCTAGGTGTGAACACTGGGGACTAAAACATGAATCTGCTCATACGCTGTTTGAAAAGCTCAGAGGTCTGCAATAAAGAGAAGCAGAGAAGTCCTCCACAGGGCCAAAACCTTCAGTGTTTTAAAACTTTGAGGAGGGGTAAAGAAAAAAAATAAAAAGAAAAAGTAAGAAGGGAGGTATATCCAAAGGTCAAGGGCCAGGATCATTTCTGTGCTTTGATGTTTTTAACCAAAATCCAAGGTTCCCCCTTCCTGTTCTCCAAGTACACTGAACTACCAGACTCCAACCACCACAGTCCCGCAGTGGGAGGGGTTGGTGTGACATTCCAGCCTAACGCAGGAGGATATACATCCACAGGCCCCCAGCGACCCAGACGAGAACATACCCTGGGGGAGTTCGCAATGGATATGAGCAATATTGAGACAAAGACATGCAGTTGTGGGAGTGTGTCTCACACTGAGGAGAGCTGTCAGAACTAGATATGAGTATTTAAACGGCAATCTTATTAGCCCATCCACCCCAAATGGAGAGGGCTTCTTGCATCCTTCATTTTGAGCCTGCACCACCAGGTCCAGATGAGCTCCCAATTTTTTTTTTAATAGTTTTTTTTTTTTTTGGTACAGAACTAAAAATGTTTTCAAAACTACCTTTAATGAACCGAAAACGTTCATTTGAAAGTCTGCTCTGTGGAAAGAGTGAGGCTGGCGGAGGGAAGGAAGTGACACAGGGTTTGCTGACCGTCGGGAGGTTGGTTTCAATCCCCCTGTGGAGAACAGGAGGCAAGGCATCAGAGCCAGCCAGACACCAACAGCTAGGCAGGGAGCTTAAACTGCAAGAAGCTACCCATTTTTTCCCAAAATTCCTCTTTCCAGGCTGAGGTACCCATGCACATCCCTCCTGTGTATCTAAACACTTTCAGCAACCTAAAAAAAAAAAAAAAAAAGAAAAAAAAAAAAGACGCTCAGCAGTAGCTGTCTGCATCTTCACAGCCATCAGATGGTCCTCCATGTGAAGGTGGGCAGCAGACAGGTCGTGCCTATCAGGATCAAGGACGAGAGCAAGCTACACGCGCTGCCAAGTCAAAGAAATGCCATTGCAGCAGCCACTCCCCTGTGCCCAAACTTTGACTCTTTTCCACAGCCCTGACCTGGCACATAGAGGCTTTCCATCCCCTGCCCCACCAAAGGCAAGAGACGAGAAAGAAAGAAAGAAAGAAAGAAAAAAAAAAAAAAAGGAGAAAAAAAAAGAAAGGCCATATTTCTAACTGAAGGAAAAGCCATGCCAAGTCCTACAAGCACCGCCTGGCCAGGTGCCAGGAAATGTGTAAATTTTCGTGAGCTTGGGCTATTTTGCCAGAAGTCTGCAATGTGTCTGGACACGACTGGTTCCCCTTTGTCAGCCCCGGCCTGACCAACCAGGAAGTTTAAGGGGCAGGGGGGGAAGAGAGACAGACACACAGACACTTCCCCCCCCCCACCATAACACAATGACTCTCCTGTAATACCTTTCATTTCCCTACCAACAGCCTCAGTGGTCCCACACTTTGGGGAGGGGGGGTGGGGTGTACAAAAGCCCTTTAATTCTTCAAAAAACGATTTTTTTTTCAGTCCCATGTTTGCTGATAACCTCACAACCGCCCTCCCAGCTTCAGTGGTTATTAGCTTGACTTGTTGCTATAAATACAAGTGTTAACTCCTTGTATTCCCCGAGGACTGAGTTGGGAAGAAAAGGGGCATTTATGCAACTTTTTCTTCTTCTTAAAAAAAAAAAAAAGCAAGAAAGAAAGGAGAGAAACAGGCTGAGTTTCATGTAACACGCATTTAACTGATTTACCCAGAGTTTTAAGTGAGGCGCTGGAGGTTATCAAACCTCTGCCCAGCCAGCCCGTCCTTCATTCCTGCCTTTGGACTAGGGGGGAAATACATCTACAAACATTTAGGAAACAGAATTCACTGGGCTGAGAGACAGGAGACCTGAACCTGCTTGCAAAGAGCACAGATCTGCTGCCACGGCAAGTAAGAGGAGGATGGGGGAAGGCCACTGAGGTGGCATGGCGGGGAAGAAGCAGGGTCTGCTCCCACCCTCTGCTCTGCCCCGCCATCCCCCCTTGTCTCACCAGCATCGGTCACAGCACGGGTAACGTTCAAGTCCATTTCACAGCTGGAGGACACACCTGCAGAGGCGGTCAAGTGTGGACAGGGGGAAGTTTAAGAGTGAAAATGCTGCTGTTTCTCACCTCACAGATTTTAAGTCATCGCCCTGGTAAGGCAGCAAACTACCAAGGTCCATGAAGCCCGAGACGCTCTGATCAGTGCAGAAATCAGATCTCCAGCCAGGTGGTAACGGGTGAAAACCAGAGGGTTTCGATCCTTGGTGCCATGACTCATACTATGAGGATGCAGAAAGCTCCCCTTCCTGGGGTGTCAATTCATCTTGGCTCTGAGCCAGAGCAGCACCAAACCCAAGCTCTTCAAATCCTCCCAGAAGAAAAAAGGAAAAAAAAAAGAAAAAAAAAAAGTCTTCAAAATTATCCTTTTGAGGCTTATAAAACTATCTGTAATTATTTAGATAGCCACGTAGCTTCCCTACCATATCAACAGATGACTTGATCTAGATGAAAAAGGAAAGAAAAGCAGACTCAGGAATGACACTTGCCATGTGGCTCATGTTTAACCAAGTAAATTGATATCCAAGAACTTTTGTGCGTATACACACACAGAGGAGGCTTTCCAGATATGCAGGTGAGCCAAGCAGCATGTTCAAGACAAGCCAAGGGATGCAGGCAAAGAAAGATGTCCAGGTCAACATATGAAAAGAAAATAACGACACTGGTAGAGACTAAGAGCGAGGCAAAGCATTCAAGGGACTTCGGTGGTACTGTTGGCGTCGCAGGATATATCCAAATACTCACAGGGATGAGATACCCTTAAACAAGCTCTCAAGTGAAAGGGTACAAATTGCTTATTTTTCAGTATCAAGTGTGGTTGTCATCTCTTTCTACCAGCCCTCCTTCAACGAATATATTCACTTTAGTCAGAGAAGTTAGACCCTATATCCAATAAAGTCATCTTTCCCTTAGATGCCTGTCCCACCTCAGTTCAGCAGCCAGATCAGAGACCCTTCCCCATGTCAGATGCTTTTTTAGCTCCTGCAGATCCCCACTGCCAGGAAACTGTGTTTATCCCACTTACCCAAATAGTGTTTCATTTACTAAAGCTGGAAAGCAGTGAGGTTACCCCAAAATCATCCTGGCTAAGAGCATGCAAGGCAATAGATGCCAAGAACATGGGAACTGCAGCTTTCCAGCTACAGCAGCTATAACAAGGCCACCTCGTGGCACCCACCCAGCCATTTCCCCTCCATCCAGGACACTGCCAGGCTGTACGACGAGGGGACAGAAGCTGCTCTTCAACAGCGAGATGAAGCCTCAGGTAGACACGAAGGCTTAGTTTTAAACAAGAACTAAAACATTTGCACATATGCTTCCAAGGGTGAGGCTCGAGAGGTTTGCTAATGTGCTTGGATGTGCAGCTTGTAAACAGTAATGCCCGTTTCAGAAAGTATAGAAGAGGCTGAATTAGGGAAATAAAGCAAGCTTGTAAAATATATGACTTCTGAAGCAGCATCTCTTGACATAGCCTACTACGTCAGGCACAGCTCAGTCCCACCTGAATTGCTCACCTCTAGGGTAAGAAAATCCTTCAGAAAGAGCTGGAATACAACAGCAGATACTCAAACTGATGGTGCGTCCAACAGACCCAACTCCACAGACAGCCACGAAGCACCAGAGCGCTGCTCAGCCAACACATCTTGCCTCACGCAGTGCCAGGAAACACGTTGGTCTTTCCTGCCACCCTTTTGCTTTTCAAAGCAACAAGACCTTTTCCCTGGTAGTCCTTGGGTTTCATTGACAGAGAGAAGCCCACCCACCACAAACTAAGCCGTATCAACTGGAAGAGGTTTCCACTGGGTCTTACGGAATCTGTAACTGACCTGCCTCAGCCTCTGGATTTCTCCCATACACAACTGAATTTCCTAACCAGTACTGCACTCCCTTTGTGTCTCATCGCATCCCACCACAAGTGACTCCCGTTATGCCCACAGGGGCTCAGGTATAGCGAATCAAGGTGTATCACAGGACAACCAAGTCCATCACAGAGGAGAGGGAATAAAAGGTTGAAGTCAAAGGTTTCCAGGCTTTGATGTCAGATTTTCTTTTAACCCCAAAAGCCAATTAGTTTCATGTAACGTTTTAACTAAACCATTTCTTCCCATACTTTTGGAAATATTTTCCAAAGCAGGAGGGAAAAAAAAAGAATTAAAACTATCCTAACTCTAGCAATGCACTGTCTGCCCGCAGCCAGCCTTTCTGGTTGCTTCCTTAGGCTGGTCTGAATCAAAGCTACCATTCATCCATGACCCACTCCTGCACGAGACCTGGGCGCACTGATCCACCATATACTCGTCGGAAAGGACATAAAAATAAAGCAGATGCTATTAGCATTCAGAGCACACATCCACTTGCTAACCCCCCTTTCATAGCCTTGTGTATGCCTTGAATCAGAGGGCTAACAAGACAGAATGCTATGAATAAACTCGGTATGAATAAAGTATGAATTCTCTGTATGAATAAGGTCTTGGAGTAAGTGTTCAAAAACCCAGTGCCACCCTGAAGCCTCCCAATACAGAGAGGAATAAAGGCAGAACAAGAGTGGCCCAGCAGTGCATCAGCCACAGCTTGCGGTCCCTCCTGCCAAGGGCAGCCCACGAGCGGAGACTGTCCTGCCCAGCAAACACACAAGGCATGTCAGTGGGTAACTGGCATCACGTCTCCAGCTCACCTACTAAAACTTTCATAATAAGCCTGACCTAGATGAAATATTCAGATTCTGTACATCTCAATAATTCTTCATATGACATACTTAAAGCCCTCTGTGGTTCTCCACAACCCATTACATTCTATTGCTACTTGTAAACTCCTTCCACTTTGGTGTTGCAACAAACCAGCCTTTCCCCCCAACCTGTATTATTTACAATTACTGAAAATAAATATGTCACGCTCTGTGCTTTTGGCTCTGTTGGCATTCTCCTTGACTCCAACCTTCCCCCAAGGCCAGAAACCTTGGAGCCATCCTTGACACTTAAGCTTTCTTTCCCTCTCCTGTCTCCCATGTCTGTCAATCCACCTGTTGGCACCTCCAGATTACTGACAAAGCCCATCCTCACCTTGACCCTGCTGCTGTGGAAATCTCTGTCCAGACCATAATCACTTCCTATCACGATCATAGTGCATACTTTCCCCTTCTTTCATTTTTATGGTCTTCCTAAAACACAAACTCTTCAAAGTTTAAGTAATCCAGACCCCTTCTCCTCTCCCCTTCCCAGGAGGCATACTCGCAACCCCACAGATGTCCTGCCAGCACTGCACAAGGGTGAGACTGCTTGTCCCCACCAGCCCTGGGGTAAGGATTAAACTGCCCCAACTTGCCCTCAGGGTAAGAGCTCCTGTAGAGGCAGGTGTCACAGGAACGATGTGATCCATCCTCTCACCCCTGCTGTGGTGGTTTCTCCATATGCTCATGATCCTGGAGTACTTGCCTTGATGCCAGCTGGAGAGGGTGTTAACCTAATGCTCCAGGAAATAAGATTGAAAAGAAAATGTGAGCAATAATTACAAAATCAAGGAAAAGCCCAAAGCTTGGTGTCAAAGCCCAGATGGAGCGAGAGTGCCCCTTGACAGCCTGCCCTCTGGCAAGCAGTGACTCCATAGGTATGAGGAGCAAGGCAAACCACGACCCAAGGGCATCCAGGGAAGATTAAAACAATGTGGAATGCAAAAGGACAAAACTTTTGTGAGCCCACCTGGCTCCTTGGTACTGCTCTAATAACAAAAGCTCACGAGACACACAGAAACCAAGAACAAAAAGAATTTGATGACCAAGAGCCTCGAGGAGAAATGCAAAAGGAGCCCAACCGTTGATTTCACAGGTCAGCTGGAGGAGGACAGAGAAGGAGATCAGGGAAGAAGAGAGGAGAGCACTGGTGACATACCAGTGGGGTCTTGAGGACTCCCCGTGGAGGGACCCCCATCCTTTACTCCCCCCCCACCCCCTTTTGCAGAGTATGAGAGTGATTAATTGTTTATGCAGGAATTGATCAAACTTTAAGAAAAGCATGGGATTTCCATTTCTTTGGGAGGGGCCACCTGGAGAAGCTGGAATTTAGAGGACCTGAAGTAATTGCGTTTCTCTGTCTTTTCCTGGCATTTTTAGGTACTGAATAATGTAGAGCCTGGGCAGCCCAGGGAAATCAATAACCTTAACCCTTAGGAAACGTTTGCATTTATGTAGAGGATGCTGCGTGTGTGATGGGTTGGGGTTTTCTCTTCAAGCAAGATGGAAAGTTGGAGAGGTGTCCCAGTGCTGTCCTCTTACTTGGGGAGCCCCCGTGGTTTTGGGGGATGGCTGCAGATGCCGGGCATAGGAACCCCCTTTTTCCCATGGCCATCCCCCTCTAGGGTTACAGGAGGAGAAAACAAATTAATTTAAAAAAAAAAAAAGTGTTAAAAAACAAGATAAAATAAAAATCGAAGTCCATGGTGGTTTTTGGGGGGGCTCACGGGAGTGCCACAAGCGCCGGTGGCACAAAGCGATGCAGTCTGTCCCCGCCGCAGCATCTTTCACTCGGGTGCAGACAAATTGATTTGCAAAGGTTGAGGCTGGCAGCTCAGCCTGCTTTGCATAGCCAGCGCTCCCCGGCCACACAATAAAAAGTAGCCTGGCAAACAGAGGCACGCAGCGGGAACTGGCCGGTTCAAAGTCCAAACCCCACACCCCCTCACCCCAGTCTGGTTTGAAAGGTCACTGTGTGTCTGGGAAAATAGTCTCAGGATACGATCCTTTATTAAAGGTCACTATTTTTCAACGGCACTTAACACACACTTGCACACAAATTGAGGCTGGAAAAAAAAAAAAAAAACCTGGGGGCTGCCTTGCATTGTACATTGTGCTTGCAAGATTTATGTCTTGTGGTCACCAGCAGTAAACACACACTGCTTCAGTATTAAAGTTCACATTAATCCACCGATTTTTTTTCCCCTCCTCCTTTAAATCAGCCTCCCTCTTTGCAAGGCAAGCAGTGGCAAGGCAGGACTTTAACTAATCGCTTTTGTTTTTCCTCCCTGCTATAGGGTTTTACCTTCCCATGTTTTTTCTTTATTTTTGTTTGGGTACTGGATTTGCTTTTATGCGCTGCCCAGTCTGCTGTTCTGTTTTAACCCAAGGCTCTCGACAACTCGCTCCTACACAATGCACCAAACACACTATTTATGCTATAGTACTGATATGGAAAGATACTATTTAACAGGGTTGGGGGTTTTTTCTTCCGAAGTCCTACAATCACACATTAGAACAAGAAATACAGTGATTAAGACCAGAAAGTAGAAAGTTTTTTTTCCTGCCACACACATCTGTTTTCTCTCCTTATGCAGATACATTAAAAGCAAAATAGTAATTCTTATTTTACACACACACACACACACACCCTCCAGTGAAAGATTTTACTCCTCATTCACAAAAACACACTTTTAAAAACTCTGCATTGAATAAATAGAGGAGCTGGTATTAACGAAGACACTAAAAGTTCCCAAATTAATTTCTACAAGATTTGGGGGTAAAAAAACCAAGCACCCAGTGAATTTCAAGTAGTAAGCAAAGCGTATGATGTTTTGGGTTTCCATTATTGCTACATAACATCACAGTTTTACAAAGCTTTGCCAACAGTATATTTCCAAGCTTCCAAAAGCACTGTAATTTTTCTGGTTAAAACAGCTGGAAAAATATACACATGTAACCGTGAAAACATCCCTGGCCTATTGTAATACCCCAAAACAAAAATTAAAGTGGTTTTTTTTCAAATACAGACCAGTAAAAAGTAAAATATTTCGCACTGTGAGCACTGATATTCTGCCGTTAAATACTTTAATCCCTTTGTGGGGTGGGTTTGCACCTCGCCAGGGCTGGAGCTGTTAAGGCTGAGCCCCTTTGCAACGCCCTCAGCACCGCGCAGAGCCAGTGATGGGGCTCTGGGGAACCCAGCCGGGCCCTGAACAGGGCGCTGGCCAGGGCGGCCAGGAAAAGCACCGAGCGGGGAGGTAAAGGGGAAACGAAAGAGGGGAGGTGGAAGTGAAACTCCCTGAAACAGATGAGCCCAGGGCCTGGGTTTGTTTTTTTAAAAAAAAAAAATAAATAAAAAATTCAAAGGTCATTAAACACTGCAGGTTTGGGCATCTTATAAAGCCTCTGGCAGAGAACGAGATTTTATATGGTGGTTTTTTTAACATATATAAATAAAAATACACAGAGGTTCAAACTCAGAGGTCCCACCCCTCACCTCTGGAGCAGCTGCCCCATTTCCCACAGTCTCACTAACAACAAGGTGCTGCTCAGGATAGGGAACGTCCCGAGGGAACATGTGTAATTATCTACCAGCCTGCTCCTGCTTCCCCCTTCATCATCCTCCTCAGGACAGGAGAGGGTGGGCTCAGGATCAGCATCCCTACGGGACACACCTTTGCAGAGTATTGCGCTAGGGTGCTATTAAACCCAAATTCTCTGGCACCATCTATATGCCTTTGAAAGGAGTTTATTTTGAATGCAGCAGTGAAACCAAGGAAAAAAAAATACCAAGCGATGTCTGAGCACACGGGCAAAACAGCAGCTGTGTGACAGCATCCCCACAACTGGTTTTTTTAACCTCAAAATGGACCCAGAAAAAGCTAAAGATGAGAGAAAGAGCAGTGAGGTCCTTTCTGACCCTCTCCAGTGAGGCTGCCAGCAGGAGCAGGATGCAGAGCCAGGCTCATGCTGACCCATCACCAGTTCAGCCTCGAAGGGCAGCTCTGGGACTTGGGGACCAGGGCTCAGGCAGCAGCAGAGCCAAGCGCTGCCCGTTGTGATATGCAGCCCAGGTACAGTTTATCCTCTTTGCCAAGGCACAACTGCCCCTCAAAGCCGTTGGGGGAGGGGAGGGAGGCAGTGGCACAGCAAGGGGCAGCGCTCTGTTGGCGCCTGGGCTGGGCACCGCCACACTTGGGCACGTTGGTGCTCGTGGCAGAGCAGAGCGAGCCGGTCCATCTCTGCAAATGAGCCTTGAGGGGAGCAGGGAACGAGGGGCCAAGGTTCAGGAAAAGGCTGGGGAATCACGACTGCAAGATTTGTTCTTCCTCCCCGCCCCACCATCGCATCCACCACCTTGATTTTTGTGTTCCTCTCTCCCCCTTCCGCACACTCTGTGATTTATTCCTGGGCTCCAGCATCACCTACAGTGACCTGTGCTGGCCGTGGTGACACCTGTTGCCTGGCTCACAGTGTCTCTCGGGAGGCACTAGCTGTGCCCCTTCCCAGCCCTGTGAACTGGACAGCTCTCTGGCAGGCAAGGCTGGAAGTCCCATCAGCTACCAAAAAAAGCTCCAAGGTCCCAAAAATCTATCAGCAGCAGGACAAGGGGTGATGGAGATCCACACACAGCATTTCACTGTACTCCGCATTCAAAATACTAAGTACTTTCCTAAGGCTCCAGCACCAGGATGCACAGGAGTTAAATCAAAAAGTTGTTGGAGTTTTTTTTGTTTCATTTTTGTGGGTTTGTTTTTTTTTTTTTTGGGGGGGGGGGGGTCTTTTTATTGTTTTGGGGGTTTTTGATTCACGCACACCTGGTTTGCCACAAGAACTACAGCATTTCTCCATCTCCTGAAAATTCTGCTCCTAATCCTTAGGACATTTCCAAGAACAAAAAGAGTCAACAAAATATGTTTCTCCTGCTAAGGACCTTCTAGCATCTTTTTATGTACAGCTTCCCCAGCCAAGGGCGAACTGGTGGCCTCAGACATGGACTGCGCAAAAAAAAAGAATAAAATAGGTGTTCCATGGAAATTTCCACTGATGGGATGTCATGATAACCATGGCCTCACCTGTCCCTGTGCAGCAAGCAGCCTTTCTGGCCAGCCCCCATGGGCTCTAACTGCTGTGGGCTTACATGGAAAGAGGAAGGACCCGGGAGGCACCAGTGCCTTCCCAGTTCACATGCCTTCCCACAGCAGTCACCAGTGCCAGCACCTGAGGGTGGGTATAACTAGTCACACCCGGTCTGACAGCCTTCAGATGCAGCATGGAAAGGAGCCGTCTTAGAAATGCCCAGGTTCCGCAAACAGCATCACTCAGGGTGCCCGAGCATCCCACGATGCAGCGGGATGAGTTAACCCACCTTGAGCAAAGTGACAGATTCCCAGCCTCCCGCACAAACCTTCCCCAGTGTGATCAATAGATCCCCAGACCACACTGACATAACCTTGTCATGTCTCAACAAGGGTACAGCAGCTCAAAAGGCTCGAGGAGGAGCAGCATCGCTCACGCCTCCCGCTAGCAAGCAGGGTACAGCCGCTGCTGACACTCTCAGTCTCCACGCCGCCTCCAGCATCCCCTGCCTGAAGCGGCTCCACACTGATCACCAGTGAAGCTCGAGCATCCAAGACCCCAGTGCAGAAAGTCATCATCCAGGTGCAAACAAGCCACAAGAGCAACACAGCAATACCCAGGAGACAGAGTGGCAGTGCAGGAGGGTGGCGGCAGCAGGCACCAATAGGTCCATGAGTGTCCCCATGCCTCCATAGTCCCCCCTGACTCTTCACAGCATCCTTTCCACAGGGATGTTGTGCCTTTCCACAGGCACAGAGTTTCTTATGAAGTGCCTGCTGCACCAAATTGAGCCCAACAGCAAGTACTGTTATAAAAGAAAATTACATTAATTTGTGTAAAAGTGTAATAAAAAAAGAAAAAGGCAGCGGGGCTATTTTTCTTGCTTTCAGAGGAACACAGGTTTGGCGGTTTATGATTAGATGGGGAGCGCCAGCCAGGCCGTGGCTCCGCTCCTCTCCTGAAGCACTCAGGCTGCCACACCACGGCATGATGCTTAATGGTGCTGCATGATGTGGATAATACCCTGGGGATCGCCCAGCTGCACCGGACAGCCCCCAAGGTTTGGGAAGTGATTGGTATTTATGCACTGGCTAAAGGAATCATTTCAGGCAGAGAAAATAACTGGTTCTGACTTAAATAGCTTATTCAAATAGCTGGCTTCTGTGAGCTGGGTCATTATTGCTCTCCCTGTTTCTGCCATCTACTTGGGGACAAGACCCGTGCAGGCACATCCATGCAGTTACTCAAACCACACGTGCAAGAGACCTCAGCGATTCAGCCCCCGGGAGGGTCAAGACACACTGAGAAGTTTTATCCACTTGGTTTAAAATTCCATGGGTTAGGGGTGTTATTTAGGAGGTATAAGGAAGCCCAGCTCTACAGTGCAGTGTTGGCTCACTCCACCTGGGGATACAGCCCCTGGGTCTCTACAAACAGTGCCTGCCTACCTGGGGCAAAGCAGTTACAGACACGAGTCAATGGCCAGAGCTGGCCCAAAATCCCAAAAGCTAGGAAAAAGCAGAGCAGAGGTATTTGGGAAAATGAGCATGCCTTCTGGCAAACAAACCCCACCACCACCAAGTCTGGTCCCCCTTTTCCCCCCCTGAGATGCACTGGCACTGGCTGCAGGGGAAGGATGGAGGATGCAACAAGCAACCAAAGCATGCCCCAAGCTGACTTTACCGGATGAAGCCATCTCTGTTCAAATTAAAGCAGTAGCATCAGATGAACAGGATTTTTTCCTTAAATCCTCAAAATGCAGTTGGTATGCCCAAGCAGGGATCTGCTGCAGGGAGACTCACACAACCCCCATTTGTTGCAAGCCCCTAACTTCACCATTTCAGTAAAATTTGAATCAGAATGAAACTGTCTTCAGAGACAACACCCAAAAGTCCCCTCTTTACAGATCAATAATGCTTTTAACAACAAGCAAGCTCCTTGCACCCAGACCAAGAACCCACACAATCCATCTTTCCCTTTCTTGGGCAAGCAAACAACTGCAAGCAAATTATATATATATATATATATATGCATGATACTTCATACTTCTGCTGGTGGCTTAAAAAAAAAATATTCTCACGTGACTCCAACCTGAATTTAGAAAGAGAAAATTTGGGAAGGGAGAGTGCCTGCCTTGTCTCGGTTGTGGCACGGTGGTCAGAAAAAGGAACTGCTGGGACCTGCCCTCTTCTGCTCCTGTCCCCACGCTGGGGCTGACCGCGGCCACCGAGAGCCTTCCCACGGCTCAGCAGGCACCACGCACAGCAGCTGCTTTGGGAGGCCCTCCCCAGAGTGGGGGTGCATGCACATTAACACCCCCATTCACCAGAGATGTGATTTCATTTCAGAGAAACAGAGTTTTCACTTGCAAGGCTAGAAAGGCTGATCTTGACGCCCAGTTCCTATAAGGATTGGTTCCCCAGACTCAGACCAGTTACCGAGAAAACTTGGTCTCATTTTTGGCAGCATCTCAAGATCTCAGGCTCATCATTTTGGCCTTCCATTCCTCAGTTTCCTTTCTCTCAAGCAGTGCTGGCAACAACTTCTCACCCTCACATAACAAAAATTAATGCTTGCAAATTACCTTCCATCCCATCTCACACTTCTGTCCAGAGATCCCACTTCTATGTCGCTAATGTACAGAAAAACATAATATAAAGTATCATATGTTGCATTAATTTAAAGTCTGAAAAGGAAAGCACTTTTTGAAAGAAGATATTCAAGTACTTCCCAAGTACTAAGCATCCTGAAGAAAGGAATGTCTCGGAGACACCAAGCACGCTGGGCTCTGCTTGCACCACTGGGCTGGCAGTGTGGAGGGGGGATCCTTGTGAGCAGATGCGTACACCCGCCTAAAAATTAATCAAGGGAAATGAGAACAACAGAGCGGCCCTACCGGTGCTGGCAAGAAATGACAGGTGGAGCTGCAACTCTTGAGATCTTGTAAAAATGTAAAAATAAAAAAAAACAACAAAGCTGCTGTAGGGTCTCCTGCTGCATCCAGCCTCCCAGAGAACTGCAGGCAGCTACTAAATCAACTGAAATAAAGTTATAATAAAGTGCCATTACAAATGGCTGAAAACTTACTGTTTTCCTTGAAAATCAAGCTGCTTCTGGTTTACAAATTTCCAGATATGTACTTATGAGCTTTTGCACATTTGTATTAGCTTTATTCAATCGAAGCAGTTCCCTTTAGATGGGCAATAACTATTCGCTGGCAAAGATCTGCAAGACCATCTCTGATATTGTATTTTCTTGCAGGATGAGGGAGAACTATAGTCTGGAAAGAGTTTGGGGTTTGTTTTTTTTAATCTTTCTGCCTCCATTTAAACAATACATTTCCTTATATCCAACTTGACTGAACACCAGATCTTGATATGAAGCATCAGAAGCCAGTCTCTGCCAGAGAGACAGATACTATAAATGGCCAAAGGTCTGATTTGGCACTGAGAAAGCCCTGAAATATTATTTTTAAATTGACATCTATTTTCAGACATGCTTCTACGCTGCTGAAAGAGAATTAATGTCACGCTGTTGGTGCATTTTGCTAGCTCAAGCTCACGCCAGAGCCACGAAAGTTAGACTCTAAAGTTAGCACTAGTCTGAAGTAAGTGAGCCCAGAGCCAGAGGCTCTGATTTCTGGCAAGAAAAAAAATTTTTTTTTTTTTTTGCACTGTGAATCTGTTCAAATCATGATGTCCACCTCTCCCAGCATCTTCTGGCACGGAGGCTCTGCAGTCCAGCTCTGTCCCCTGCTGTCCCCAGCCCCCCGCAGTTACACTGACCAGCAGCCCCTTGTTAGTTGGAAGTGCTCAGACCAGCCCCAGCTCTGCGCCTCTGGCTTTGCTGAGAAAGTCCAACAAGAAACCAAACTGCAGCTCTCTGAGATACAGGGGTGAGAACTGCCTCAGTCTTCATCGGGGACAACCCCAGCTTCATCCCAACGCTGGTTTGGGTCAGGTCTTGGACTTGCCTGCACAGCCCCCAGTGCCAGCCCCCACACTCACTATCCCATGCAGTAACATTACAAGTCCCGGAGTCCTCCCCAGGCAGACCGCTCCCTCGGTCAGGGCCACACGCTGCAGCACACACACACCGCCCACCACAGAAGACACTTCCCATGGGTTCAGCTCTGCTGCTGGCCCCACGCTCACGCAAAGCCCGTACAAAGCTGTGATCTCGCTAGTGTGAATTTTTGTCAAAAATCACCCAAGCAGGCTGCTATTAGACACCAACGTTCACTAGTATGCCCATCTTGCTTTAGGTCCCTGGTTCCCACCTCCTCAGTGTGTGGCTTTGGGATGCAGCCTTGTCCCTGGAGGCGGTGGCAGCATCATGAAAGACCAGGAGTGTTTCGTTTAAAAGCTTAACAAGCTTTGTGACAGGTTACTGCTCTTTCAGAGCAAACTTGGGAGGGGGGAAAAATAATCTTGGAGCTCAAAATCCCTATTTCTGCTTTAGGAAGAAGGCCTGCTACAGGCTCCTGACCTTCCCTGAGGAGCTGGCTTTTAGGAACGAGACACCTCTCACCCCCGCAGCAATATCATTAGCCCCTCCGTTAATCTGCCAACAGGGACCAGTTGTGGTGAAGGCTTTTATGACCAGCCAACAGGCTGGAGAGCACCAGAGGAGAGTGAAGCCCCTCAGCCATAGGAAGCAGATCAGCTATGGCACAACAATATATTTTGGTCACTACTTCCATAAACGGGATTTGAACTGGTGACCTCCAGCAAGCACATCGGTCCCCCGAGCCCCCCAGTTCCCCTCTATAAAGGTTCTTATTTTAACCAGCGACTCCATGTACATCTCATTCCTTCCTCTGCCTGTCACTTTACATCCCAGCACTGACATATGGTTGAACCGATATCCTTCCTCCGCTTCCTTTCTCGTTGCTAAATGTCCAGTAGGATTGCACAAAAGCACCCGACAGGAAAGGTCAAGCTGAGTTTCATGCCTGAGGTCTAGGATTACATCAAATTCTTAACGTTCATCTGTCCTTAGCATCGAGCAAGCACTTCCCAGTTTCAGCCTAGTCATAGCCAAAACAACAGAATCATTTTCACTTGGGTTTGCTCTACTCTTGCCTTTAAAAACCCCACCAGATCGTTCCCATATCCCTGAAGGGAGCAGGCTGAATGTGAGCTCACCAGGGCTGGGCACACAAAAACCTACAGAGCTGCCAAAAGCAAAACTAAGATTTGCTAAAACTCTCTACAGCTAGAGTTTGCAATTCACAATATTACTTACTAAAAAAATAAGCCTGGAAAAGCTTTGAACATTTCCAAGCAGCCAGAGGGGTGGCTCAGATTTTGCAAACTTTGAATTGAAATCCACATTGAACAAACAAAACAAAAAAACCCAAAACAAACAAAAAATTCCAAAAAAAAAGCACAAGCTTTTGATGAAAATATTTAAGAGGAGATCTGACGCGAAGGGATTTAATCAAAGTCCATACAGTAATAACACTCTAAACTTATTGATATGCTTAAGTGGCTGCTAAGCATTCCACAAACATTAATGAATTTATCTGTACAATCCTCTCATGGAATAAGCTAGTTTGGGCCTTGGATTAAAACTTCCAGATGTCACAAAACCTTGACTAAACTCAAGGATTAAGCCCGAGTCTCCAACAAATGCCTTACCCGCAGGTAAGCTCTGCTCAAGCAAGCTGAGTCAGAGGCAAAGTGCTTCAATTTGCACCGCTTGACTTTTCCCTAGGTTGAGACCTTGCTGTGCTCACGCTCATCTTGTTGGCTGGGGTCTCCACAAAATACTTATCATGGCGATCCCAAAGCAAAATATTAAGTCACATTGCACCAGCAATGCCCATTGCAACTCATTTCTCTACCTGCTTCCCCAGCCATTCCCGGAGGAGGCATTCCCCCCCAGCTCTGCAGGGCCCGGCACCCCACTGCACGAGCTGAGCACTATTATTTAACCTGGCCTGACTTCTCATGGGAGCAATTAAAGTCTTTAAGATCTTACCTGTGTTTCACCACAAGTCTTCTCATTAAAATAGTTACTCAGATGTTCCTGAGCCCAAAAGCATTAAGATGCAAAGGAAACAACTGACTGGCTCTTTTTTTCCTTCCATGACAAATCAGGTATTTGATACTGCTGAAGCTACTGCTAAGGCTACTCATGATAAAAAGAGAATATAAGACGGATTACCATTTTGGATTCATCAGGTAATAATTAAGCCACCTCCAACCCCGTGATCGAGCCATTAGCTCACCCACTTCTTCAACATAAACTGAGCCCAAGTCACATCTCTCCAGCCACCGGCAGCAGCTGGCTGAGCAAAGCAAGTACAACCAAATGCTAGAGAGGACCCAAAAAAAGTCAGCCTCAGTAAGGAAAATGTGGGTGTCACCCCGCTCCCCCTCCAGCTACCTGGCAGAAACGGGCGCTTCCAGAGGCTGCATGGGTTTTGGCACAGCTCAAGTAGCTAAGATAGCAAAGGTCTGCCAAAGCAGTAGGAAAGAGGAAGCTACCTATGGAAAAATTCATTTCTGCCACATATTTACTGGCTACGTACAGGGAATAAGGGACATACTGTATCAAATCAGAAAATTATGGGACTAAAGAATGCCCTAGAAATACAAAAACAGCGTTAGTGCAACATTAAAACTCCAGCAGAGAAGCTTAAATAGCGTGCCAGGTGAAGCAAGGATGTCCAACCCCCGAGGCGAGCACGCAGGCTCTGTCAGAGAAGAACCTCCCCGAAACAAAGGTCTGGGCTCTATCCCCGCTGCAAGCTGCAGACCTGTCCTCAGGGGAGAGTCTCTCACACCCCCTGACCTGGCAGGCACAGCATCGGCAGAGAAGAGGGCTTAGGAGCAAGTAATGCCAGAAAGATTTTCCCTTATCTTCTCTATAGAAGAGATTACTTCTCCCCAGTGTACAGCAGTTTAAATAATGAAGACCAGGGGAAACAAGATACAGCAAGTACACTGAGTTTTAATAGCTGCACACAAGGCACTCTTCATCCGCCCGGGCTCTCAGCCTCCAAGGGGATGTTGGTGGACTCCCTGGCCAAGGCCATATGGACATCACCAGTCTCTGTTTCACCACCAGCTCCTTACTATCCAAACTGTATTGCAGCTTGAATATTCACAGGAAGATCTACTAACTCCCTACCTACAAGCATCTTTGTCTGCAAGATGGAAAAAAGGATGAGAGTACCTATAGCTATTTAAAAAAATGGAAGGCAATCCTACAGTAATTAGGCCTGGCAAAGCTGGACTTCAAATTTTTTTTTAACGCCCAAGAGGTAACCAGCCCATAAAAGAAGGTGTTGTCCTCACTGCAAATCAGTGATCAACAGGCACCTGAAGCAGCTGAAGAGGGAAAAGCCTTGGCTACAAAGCAGTGCTGGGCTGTTCTTTCCGTGGCCGGGCATTTCAAACTTGCTTATGCAAACATGAACAGGTGGGAGTTGTCAGAAATGGTCAATAGAGCATCACTTGCTGAGTGGCAGCAGATGCTTGTATTACTCAGGCATAGAAACAAGGACTAGATATACTGACAATGCCCGAGCATCCCACAGGTGGTTGCTGAAGAACCAACACTATGCATCACTTCAACCAAACATGATCGTAATTAAGCTACAGATTATATATATATATAAGTAGTTTACTAATACCCTGGGCCAAATTCTGCTCTCTGTCACCTTGAAACCCCAGGGAAAGGAGAGACAAACCCCTGCACAGTGGGTTATGAAAACACCAGGAAGGCAAGGACAGGGAAAGAGCTACAGAAAAATAAAGCTTTTACATCAATCATGGAATGAATGGAAAGACTGGATGGAAAATAAAGACTTTGTGGTAAACACAGGCTGGTGAGATTGAGTGCTATTACTTAAACAACGGGCCTAATCCTGGAATGCACCAAGCACATGTTTAACCTTTCCCAGCTCTTCCAGCTGGGAACAGGGGAAGACGCACTTTGCACAAAGAGAGGGGCAGTTCAGACTTGACACAGATTTTTCAATTTAAGCTCCACCCCCAACTGATAATTGAGTTTTGATTAAAAAAGAAATATACGAAGAGAGTAGGAGAGTAGGGGAAAGCTCAGACTTCCTCAGAAAGGAAAGGGAGCAGGGACTTACCTAGGGACTGCCCAAATGGGCCAGCTTTTACTTTTCTATAAAAATATGCAAAAAATTATTTAGGAAGTTGTGTAAGAGTAATTGCCCCACAGCCAACTCAAGATGCAACAAACAAACAAACAAGGGATCTGATCTCTCGGTGAACTAATACACACTGAGCTTTCACTTAAAGTACGGGGAACAGCTCCAGATGTTTCATATGCTATGGCTGCATTGGGAAACTCCAAGCACCGATCTCCAGCTGCCCAAATAGTAAGTGAACCCATTCCTAGCCAATAAGTAACGTTACTTTATTCAACAGACATGGATCTGTTGGCCAAGAGAAAAGTGGCAGCGAAAAGGTTAAGACGACATTAACCCTCTACAGACTGCAGGCGCAAAAGGCACAATCTTCACCCACAGCACCACCCAGGCCAGGCAGACTCACAGTCCACTTGGAAAGTGTTAATGGTTTTGCCTTTACCTTGGATTAATTTTGCTGAGAGGATCTTTGCACCAATTGCAGAAACCCTTGAGATGAAATATAGGTGTTTAGAAGATTAAGAGACTTCTCCCTTCAAGCTAAAGCTCCACTCCTGGGGGGGTGGAATGGGTGAACAAGAAAAAAACACCATAAAAACCCACACACCCCCTAAAACCCCACTGCATTGTTTGTGCTATCCTTCCTGAAACTGCAACAGCTGCTAAAATCAGGAGAGCTGTAGCTGCAAAATCCACAAAGGAGTTAAGATCCTGGTTATAAGCTTCCCAAATCACCCATTGTGTGATAAAAATCTTCCTAAGTAGGCACTCTCCTTTACCCTCAAGCACCTTCTTTAATTGTGTCTTTGACTAAAAGCAAATCATTCTGCCTCTTAATATCAAGTTTGATTAAGTTAATCTTGATGTGATATCATGAAATAATATTTACCGCTCTCCAACAATTTATGTAAATAGCATCCCCTTTCACCCCAGCCCTACAGTATGACAGGTGATTCAGTGCTGCTGCTCCACATGCACATCTGTGGCCAACGCGGATGCCTTTACACTGCGCCTCCTCAGAACGCCTAACGGATCAAGCCATTGCGTTCATAAAACTTATGGCTCGACGATGAAGATGAAGCCTACCTTCCTCTTTGGCCTCAACCCCCCAACCTGCTCCACAACCGAACAAAAGAACGCTTTTAAATTGTACTTTTTCTCCCCCAAAAAAAGTCTTCGGACAGTCATGATTGTATTTAATGTCGTATTTCACTGTTAAGTAAGGAAAGCACGGTGGAGGCACCAGTAGCCAGCTACCACGAGCAGTTTCCAACAGGCTGAGGTACCACACTTGTTGGCCTGAACTCGACATAAGCACACTCAACAGCACATCGCCACCGCACCGCTGCGGCTCCGCTCAGACTAAAGAGCCTGAAGTCAGTACAGATGGCTCGAAGTAAGGAGGGAGGCAGGAGGAGCCGCATACAAGTAAATCACCACCTGCAACCATGAATTACTTGCTGGGAAGGGAGTCCAAGCTAGGCACAAACTACTCGTGGCCTCAGACAGCAGTTGCACTTGGAGACGTGGTACGGCTAAAGGAGAGCGCCCAGACTCTACCTTTAGAAGCTGAGGTCTGCAGGGGAGCTTGACTCCACCAGAGCACAGCACCTGCTCTGCTATAAACAAGCTTTAGTCATCTCTGTCCTCAAGGCGTGTCAGTTTCCAGCAAACATGTCCCTTGGAGGCCTCCACAGGGGTGGAAGACCCTCCACCCAAACATAGGACTTGCACGGGGCCACGACGACTCCTGTGAGCAGGTGGGTGGGGACCACAGGGAGAGGGCAGGTGGCGAAGGGGTGCTGAAGCAGGGGTGAGAGGTGACTGAGCTGTGCTCACGCTTTCCCCTGTGCGGCAGGAGACCATGACACTTCTCAGGCTGTATCTGAGCAGGGTTTGCTACCCTGCATAGCTTCCAACATCACCCCACCGCCCTACCCTCCATGCAAACATCCCCCGCAGCACCAATCTCCCCATCTCCAGGCGCAGAACCCAACTTTGCATGATTTTGAATAACATTTTTAATACCATCAAACCTGTACAACCATGAACACAGCAACCATTATGTGCTTCTGCCTCTGAACAGCTTCCACCTGATCACAACTCTGAATATGCACTAGACTTTTTTTTTTTTTTTGAAGTTGCATTTTCTGGGCATGCATTTACAAGACAAGGCACTTCAGAGCAGGCACCTATTGACTTGTTGGAGGGTTAGGAAATAAGCCAAGGGGCTAGCGGTGTGTTTTCTATTCATCTTACTTCATCTACAATTGCTCACGTCCTTTGATTCCTTCTTTAGAGAGCATTCGAGGCTTGTATAACATTGCTAGAAACCTGAAATCCTTTCTGTACATGAAAAAATGCAGCTGCTGGCCAGGCAGTTTTTCCTCCCATTTCCCTATCTGCACACCACAAGCCATTTCTTGTGGCAAGTGCTTCCATGACTGTTCCTAACTCATCTTTGCAAATAAGAACGCCAATTAGTGTCCAGTACAATGATGATGTGTATGATTGTGAGGAAGAAAGCGAGAGAGGACAGCTGTCCCCTAGAAACTCGACTGAGATTACCTACTCATTAGTACCAGACCATCTAAACAGCCACCAGATGGTAACAACTTCCAGTCAATAATGTGACATGTTTTGCAATCACCAAATCCCTTTGTAAAAACAGGGCAGGACAAATCTTATCGCCTGAGTACTTGGGCAAACTGGTGAAGAGAGCCGGAGAGGCTTGGCAGCGGCTGCAGGCGGGGTTTGTCTGCACTTGTTCAGCCCGGTAGCGATGGGAGGGAGTCAGGCAAGCACTCACGGAGCTAAATCAGATCTGGGACGTTCAGACCTAACCGAGGACCTCACAATAATTCACATCCCTCCCCTCTCCTGCTGTGGTATCCTCCACAGAAACATAAGCTTAGTGATGCTTTCCGCATTTTTGCGGAATATTCTCAGGTCTACGGGTGAATGTCATTACAGGCTGGATTTTGGTAAATCTAGAGCATTTCTCAACCTCAATAAAATTGCTACAGATGCCCATCCTTCCACTGCACATATATCTAGCCCTATCCTACCTAGCCCCATGCTTATTAGTAATTCCAGCTGTAGGGAGGATCTAGACTAAGAAAGGCAACATCCAGCTGACACAGAGGGTTGCGGTACAGCACGGCACTCTGTCCTACTCCCAGCTCCAGAATATTTCTCATCGTTGTGAATTCCACACAGGCTGGATGCTTTAAGCTGAATATCCTCCCTTCCCAGTGATGACAAGAATTGAAATAGATCACTTGAAAATTAATTGTTCAGAGCAAGCATTGCCTCCACGAAAAGCCCTGTAATACTGAAACCTCATTCTTACAGCAATTTGACATAAACAGAAGAGAAAGTTTCAGAAAAGCACCTGTGTCACATTTTGTTGGGTTTGGGGGTTTTTTTGTCCCCTCCTTTTTTGTCTAGGGCTAATTTCAGCATTTCTGCCTCTCACCCATGCATTTTTGCAGGTTTTGAGTTCTGATTTTGTTGAACTCTCTGCACTTGCAGAGCTGGAGCAAAGCCCATTAAAGCCAGCAGAGAGACTTCCATCAACTTCAAGAAGTTTGTATCAGGACCTCAGTGCGTAATCTTTATACAAATACAAATGGAGAGCTACTGGCGGAGGGCACAGCTATGTGAAGGTTCCCATCAGACCTCCAAGTCCACCCAAGCAAGACCTTTTGGAGAAAGGGAAACATCAGCTCTGGAGGGGGTTGTCCCAAACTGAGCTGCAGGGCATCAGGCTCAGATTAGCACAGGGACCAAAGCAAGATGTCCTCCAGCAAAACCCAGGTCTCACCTTGGTTAACTGCTACCAGTAATAGTGGTATCTCCCAATCAACGAGTTCCTTGGACATGGGACTGAATGATGCTTCATGTGCAAGGGGTTTGCACAGAGTAAAATGTAAATTTGCATTGCAAAAGTAAAAGGAGCATATAGTTCGCTACAGACTCAAACCAAACACGAGACCCTAACTACTGACATCAAATCACCCCGTTAAAGAGACACCACCGCACTCCCCTGTCCCACACTGGTCTAATGAAAGCAGTAGCTGGGATCAGGACTGCCCACTTGACACATTTAATCAGGCAGAAGCATCCTTGTGCGCCAGGACCCATGTACAAGCTCCTCCTTTAAGGCTATAGGAGACCTCCAACAAGGCCTTCTACCATGCACAAAGTATCTTCAGGTAAAGGCAGTTTCTACCTGCTGGGCTAGGGGGAGATGGTCCTCCTTGCGCTGCCCTTGCTTGCCCAGGAGGAAGAGGTGAATGCACATAGGAAGCCTAGAGGTGCTTTTCTCTTCCCACTGAAAACTGCAGGCAGCAGCGAAAAGAGCAGTGGGGCTGCTTTCTGCAAAGTGCTTCTCAAAAAAAAATATTTATCCTAGAGCTCTCCTCCAAAAAGGACATGAGAGCACAGGCAACCCATGGAAAGCAGATAAAACTTTGCATGCAGTGAGGCTTGAAATCACTAAGCCCATGGAGATGCTGCAAAAGAGTACAGAGAAACTTGTCAGAGGGCAGAGCCTTCAACTCGACTGATCCCCTCCCATGTGTACCTGGCTTTTAGCTTTACCCTTTAGAGCGAGCAGGTTTGGACCACTAAACCTCAGGCTGCATTTCGGGTCACACAGGCAGGCAGAGGAGCTCAAGGAAGGTCTAATCCTGGCCTCTTGGGAGCGCAGCAGGGAGCCCATCAGCTCTCCCTTGCAACACAAGCAGAGTTGCAACAGCCAGGACCCCTGCCTCATCCACGAAACGGCGTGTGCCAAACCTCGCTTACAGCAGCGCCTTAAGAAAAAAAAAAAAAAAAGACTATAAGTACTCATCTGAGACACAAAGAAGTTGCTTGACATAGTACGCAGCAGGGTGCAAGCATCCAATTCACTGCCGGTGTGAGAGCGCAAGCCCGGGTGCTGGAGGTAGAAATTGCACACACAAAGGAAACCAGAGGCAGGGTCATGTAACAGCCCTGGGGAAGCTGGGGCTGGGCCAGTGTCCCCCATGCAGGCTCTCAGCTCCGACAGGATTGGGATCTTGCCCCATAACTTCAGCTGCAGGTACCTCCTCGCCCGTTGCAACACAAGGCAGCACTTATGCCAACGTGGCCCCATGAAAACTCATACCTCCAGACTTTCACACAGCAAACGATTGCTAGCCAAGCCATAAACCTCTTTAAAAAGCCATAGAGCTTCACAAAAGCCTTCTCTTAATAGATTATTTGCACCAGCCCTGCAGTTTCAGCAAGTGATATACTGTAATAAAACCCATTCTCATGCTATTTCAAAACTCCTCATCAACACTCGCCGCTGCCCTGCTAAGATTTTATTTGCCACATTACCCGAACAAGGAGGGTACGTTCCAGTTGCACAAAATGCAAACGGGGAGCCCTGGGCCATTTTACCACCCACGCAGTTAATTACACCTTCGACAGCCAGCGGAGGGTTGGGTGTAGAGGATCCAAGCCCTCCTGCAGCTAGCAGAGACATGAAGACCAGTTGGCACCGGGACGCACGTCCCACCAGAGCCCAGTATCACAAGCTAGGAGAGACACAAGTTAATTTCTACAGATCAAGTCTTCATAAGTCTTAATGGAATTCCTTTTTTTTTTTCCCCTTGACTCCAAAGCCCACACACACACACAGACTGTTGTTTTTTTTTTTTTGCTTAGGTCACTGACACGAGCTTGGCACATGAAATAGTTTTTAAGCTTTTAATATCAATGAGCTGAAGTGCACAAAGTTATTTCAAATTTTGAGAAGAACTGCTCTCATTATGACCAGGTTATAACGAGATAGTTATAACCAGGTTCTACAATCTGACCATTTATTCACCACATTCCTCTTCCCTTCCCGAGATGCTTCCAGATGAACTTTTTTCTTTTGCCAACCCTACCAAGCTTAAAGACAAAAGCAATGCTTGCCATAAAGAAAGGAAGATAAACATTGGCCTACTACAAACTTATGTTTATGGCACTTCTAGGTCTGGGTTCAGCGGTCAGTTCCCTTCCACTCAAGCCTGCTTTCTCCAAGTCATTCCTGTCCCAATCATTCATCTCAATCTCTGAAAAATTATGGTTTGTGTTTTCTGTACAGAAATCTCATTCTAAAGGAAGGTCAGTACGCCTGCACAATTTTCTTAAACCATGAACGTGTAGGGCACAGAAGAGTTAAGAAAAATATAACCCTTCTGAATAAAGAAGAGCCTACTTTATTAGCTGCTAATAAATGGCTCTTAATACTGAAAATTTATTTCTAATAGTGTGGGGGATACAGGCACACAAAAGCCCTTGTCAGCTCCGTCTTTTAGAAGAACTAGTGATCCAGTTGCGTTCCACATACAGAATATTGTACCCAAGGAAAGGAAAAGACAATATGAAGTTACCCTGAGCTTTTCCCTTGGCCGCGTGCCACTGCTTGCTGAGGTGCGTGTGTGCTTGCTGCCGTTGGGCTTGTCCTCTCTGGCAGAGGCTTGGGGAGTGGTGGGAAGACGTGATAGGAGAAAACGTTGTCAGCTACCATAAGTCTATAATTGACTGACACAGCCACTTACTGAGCGTTACTGCTCTAAGAGGAGTGTTCAAGGTAAATTGGGTTACTTGGAGTAACCTAAACCCCAGGTTATTCACCGTGAAGATTTCCCCACGCTCTCTGCCCCCTGGCTGAGCTGAAGCTCCAGCAGGCAGTGCTCCAACCCAACACGGTGCCCCATGCCATGGACACCCAGACTTGTGGGTTTGGGAGCAGCAGAAATGGGGACAAACTCATCCATGTGGGAAGAGACCTGCAGGTCCCACCGACAGCTGGGGAGCTCCACTGAGCCCTGTGGCCTCCAACCCTCCCAGCCAGGAGGGAAACCCAGACCCAGCACCCCAGGGCTGCCACCACTTCCTCCAGGCATCACAAACCTTGCCAGCAGCAAACGACAGATCCTGCCTGGGTTATTTAACTTTATCCAAGCACTTCTGATGTAACTGACTCGGCACCCGAGTTCAGTGGAAAGGTACTGACCCACCTGCTGCCTTTGCATCAGCTCAGGGCTACCAGCAGTGCACACCATATTGGCCAGACAGACCCATTGGGACCCAGCATCACCCCAAAATCATTAGGAGAGGTGGCTACTGTGGATGCACACTGTTCTGTCCCAAAATCCCAGGCTCACCAATGCACCCTCACTGCCCAGTGCCTCCAGACACGTTGCCCAACACCAGGCACTTTGGATGATGGATCTAAGTTGACCACACAGGTATTTTGAGAGCTATATATCAGCACCTTAATTTCTAGGAAGCATCCCAAGAAACAGCGAGGGGAAAAAGATCATGGTCTTACAGACATCAGGGGGATATTTGTCATCATGGTTTTTACTCCTAGAGTTGATCCCCCCAAAAGGTGAGACAAGACAACTACTTTAAGGCCCTCAAGCTTTATGTTTGATATACTTTTACTCCCAAACTAACAGGAAAATTGACTCTTCCTGGGCTGAAAATAGGCACCACAGCCTTTGCCAAAGCTAGTTCCATGGATTTGTACAAGCAGGCTCCCAGCACTGAAACCAACAGGTCCCCATCAGGCTACATCCATTGGTACTGAAGTTAAGGAAAGTTTTACCATGACCAGTCAGTTTTAGACTTTTCTTCATGGGTTACCACTCAAATAACAGGACCCTATATGGAGCAACATTTATTTTTTGATTTGATGTCTAGAAGCAGGCATTCATCTACTAGTTTAACCATCTAATTGCCAGCTTATCTTTTCAAATTTATGGTTCACCTCAAGTGAGATCAACAGCCAAAATATTACTTCAGCTCCTGCAGTTCTGGTTAGGCATCCAGCTGAGCACGATCAAGTTTGAGCAGAGAGATCGAAATACCCTACCTAACCAGATTTTTGATATGCTAAAAATAATCTACAATAAGCATGAATCTGAAAAAATCCAATGGAATGAACTCAGATTTCAATGCAATGTTTAATGAGGTTATAAAAAAAAAATCTTGGAAGAAAATTTCTTTCTGTGGGTAATTCCCCCAGCTCATCATAGCACCAAGAAACAGTAACTCATCCCAATTGGAGTTGGGACTCAGCCACAACGTTTTGAAATGGAACCAGATCTGTTCCTCTGTTATCATCCCCCCTTCTTCAAGGGTGATAAAATACGGGGGGTTGCTCTAACCCTACAGAGACCGGGGCAGAGGTAGCGTTCAGGCAGTTTTCCATCTCACCTCCCCTGCGAGAAGGGTGAAGCGTTTGTATGGGGAGCGATGGTCCTCAGCCACCGCTGAGCTGCTGCATGGACCGCTCTCTGGGCTATTGCATACGTGCTCCTGCCACATGCTAAAACTCAAGAAGTAATGCTTGCTCAGGCCTCTGGATGTCTTACTCCATCTTGGTACCACTTTACAGCCACCATAAATCAAGCAGTTCCCCCCCAGCGCACACACACTTCCTTAACATTTTATAAACTGCAGAAAGTTGGAGTATTTTTTGGCCCAGCAGCCTACATATCCTATAATAAATGCCTCTCCTAACGTTGCTTTATTTTATCAATATTGCTAGACTTCTTAATGGGACTCTAAGCTCCTGACTAACAAAATATATTATCTGTCATATTCTGTATTTATTTTTACTGTGAGGAACAATGATGCTCTATCATGACCAGCGTGAGGTAACAGAGGTCAGAGCCCATTAATTGAAAAACCACATGGGGTGACCGGCCGGTCCCACACCCCGATGGGTACCAGCACCCGGCCCACAGCCACCGCTTTTTAGGGTCGCAACACGGCCCTGCAAGAGGGACTCAGGTAGGCGATGCCCTATTTCTCCCTGATGGGAAACACCACCTAAAGGATATTACGCAGCACATTACGGATGAGTTTTGGGGAAAGGCAAAAAAAAAAAAATCTCCAGCCAGGGTAGCACAAGGTTGGCTTGCCTTCAGGAAACGCCTGGTTGTATGCAGCAGCTGTGGTGCGAGTAGTACAACAAATTCACTTACTGAATGACAACAGCTTTATTGGCAAGCCAATTCAATTAAAGCCACTGCAACCAACAAAGTCGCAGGCAGCGCTCGCCGCATAACGAATATGGAATCATGCCTACGTTTCCCCAAGTGCCCTCAGCCCTCCCTGTCCCTCTGCATGAGAGGGAAAGGGATGAATGAATTAGGCTCAGATGATGGTAATTAATGGCTTGGCTGTCAGAGAGGCATTTTGTCGGCCCAGCAGTTGAAAGCTCCATATTACAGATACAGTCCCAGCACTGCCCAGACAGGGCAACCCGCCCCCCGGAATGGTGGGAGCGGGAGGGGGGAGCGCCGCTGGTTTGCACTGACCAACGTTGCGTGGTACTGATAGGTAAATAATATGTTCATTTTTCATTTTTGCAAAACATATCCTTCGGGCTATGGTTATGGGAGCTCTGACATGAGCTTATTAAGAAAAAAGTATCGTTAATGCTGGGCTAAACACAAAACAAATATTCTTATAAAATATACATAAGAATTCATTTTAGCCTTTGGAAAAACAGATAAAACCTGGATGGGTTTTTTTGGAACACTAGAACTTTGCTTTCTAAGGCAACATTTCATTTGAGACCTCCCCTGTGCACACATACATGAGGCAGATTTTCTACTATCGCTGAAATTACCCGGGTTTCATTGTCTTCTGTGGCATGAAAAATAATTAATTGGTGCTGCCCAGCTAAAATGGCGGAGGTATTGTCTGACCCAAAATTTCAGTAAAGGAAAAAAATCAAGCTTTAAGTCCTAAGCTCTCAAAATACCTTGAAAGGCTTCTCTCATTAACTCATTTATGAGTAAGAGGGATGTGGGGGGTACTGAAAGCGTCTGGGCAAAATCCTGTTATGCCAAAGCCACAGGGAGTTTCAGTGACCCAGTGGTGAGTGGCTGAGCCCATCACCCAGACCTGTGCACCCATCTCAAGCAAGCCAGCTCTGCTACCGGTGGGTGGTACCCTACCTCTCCCCCTCGCTGTAAAAGGGGAACCAGATTTCTTTAATTCATTCATTAATTTCAGGTTTAAGAAGAAACCATTTATAGATGCATTCTTGCTCTCCTTCCCCCACCCTCACTGCCAAAGACCCCATGCTAGCTCAGAGGGCAGAGTTAAACACAACCCTAAACCCCACGTCCCTTTTTAATGTGGAGGCAAATAGAATCCAAAGTAGCAATGAGGAAGCACAGGGTGTTCCTGAGCCTTTTTTGCAAGTTTTGCATTATGAAATAAAATCTCCTCTTTTCGGAGCACGCCAGCGTAATTGCCTGGCTGCTTTCTGTGTCAAAGTGACCAATACTTTCTGCGCCTCTGGGAATGTAAAACTGAAGAAAACATCACTCATTTGGACATTCATTATGTGACTCGTTATTGTACATTAAACATTTGTATCCTTAAAATAATGGCCTCGCTATTACCAGCCACAAGATTCCCACTTCTCAGTTTAGTTCAAAGGTGAGGGCACCGGTGAAGCTCCAGCGGGGTGACACCCAACACTTAGAGGACTGTACAGCAGTGGAAAATATTTCTGGTCTGTTTGTGTCCCAGAGAACACATGCCTTTTCATTTCCAGACAGCATTTCAATATTCATTAAGCGGTGGACTAATGGTACAATCCTTCATCACTCAAACAAGGACTGACGGCAGCGGCTCAGGGGCCGCAGGAGTCAAGGATGACGTTTACTAGATAAGTCTTCGTTTTGCGATCCTTGCTGCTGGAGTTACTCAAAAGCTGAAGCTAGGTGCCCCATGCCGGAGGCGGAGATGCAAGGGGAGGGGAAGGAGTAGGCCAAATAATTTCAAGATACCCTTATGTTTCCTCCAAGCCACCACCACCAACCTCCCTTTGGGCCACCGCTGGGCAACGGCAGGACCACAGGGGCTGAAGCCGGGCCACCCTGGCCGGGTGCGTAGCGGGACAGCCACCTAACAGTGCAAAGCCCCGCCGCCCTGGCGAGTGACTCACCGCCTGGAGATGCAGCTCTGCAGCACGCTTGCACCAGGCCGCAGCCGCCACCAGGCATTTTCAAACCAGTCCAGCCAGTTGTAGCGTGGGTTTGCCAAAAAAATGACTAAAGCTGACCTTTGCTGAGGTTTTCAGAGGGGAAAAAGGTGGTTTCTGTGGGGGATAGACCAGAACTGTGGTGTCTTCAAGCACAAGGTGATACAACCCCACACTGAGGGAGGGGGAGGGACCACAAAGACTGGTGGTGCTGGAGATGGACCCTTGTGTCTCAGACACCTGGGTTGAGCTCAGCACCGTGCAGACCCAGACACACACCTGGTGGCACTAAGTAAGCCTGCCCCACTGCTTCTGTGATAAGAAAAAAAGGAAGAAAACATCCCCTGGGCTGGGTCTCCTTCCTGGAGCCAAGCCAAGGGAAGGGGTGAAGGAAATAAAAGGACCTGGGACCAGAGGAGCTGCTCATCCACCCCAGTTACAGGGAGGATGAGCTGTGAGGGGCCCCCAGCTCCAGTTCTCCTGCCCACCTCCCTCCAGCCCCAGCCCATCGCTTGTGGAACTGCAGGGGGAGGCCATTTCAATGGCAGAACCAAATGATTTGACATAATCTAATCTCCAGTCATCACATTTGCTTCTGCAAGGTCCCCCTGCCACTTCCCCAAGGTAAATAGGAATTAGCCCATGGTGGTTTCATCCCTGACTCACCAGCAAGGGAAATGCTAGTTGTGGGGCAGAGCTGCTCATCGGAGAGGCTGAATATTCCTTCCCTTTCAGCACTTATAAGAGACGCTGATGTCCCCAAGCAATGTAGTCTGATGCCTTATTATTTTAGCAGTGCTTAGGGACCTCTGATCAACTTCAAGCCACAAGATAAACCCACCAGATACCTCAAGTCTTCTGTCCACCACGGGACTAAAATACAGCCCTTCCCGAAAGCATGAATTGTCAGGCACAGGGAAGAAAAGAAGTATTTCTGCCAGGATAATGGGGCAATACATCTTGCAATTAACACGCCGCCACAGACCACACCTCCAGCTCCAGAGGTATGTCTTCCAAAAAGCACTAATACACAATCCTGCACACTCATAATACCCAATGTATTTCTTTTACACAGATGAAGGGCTAAACTAATCCCACAGTGCCAGGGACTACAGAGGCTTTCCAAAAATCTAATGCATAGTCCATGCTAAGCTTTCCCCTCTGGCAAACGTGGGAGGAAGATGGTGTGACATAATATATAATGCAGATGCCACACCACGGGCATGGGGAGATCCTCAAGAGATAACATGTATTTGCAAAGAACTACAATCTTAAAGAGCAGTAGCAGCATATGGGAACCACTCACCTGCCCCACGGAGAGCAGATTCCCAGGAACAGCCAGTCCTCCCCCCAGGAGCAACCCCGGGTGGTCATGTAGACGAGATGCCACCGAAGGCTCAGCGTTGCACATGAGTGAAGTTCAATAGGAAGCACCTTGGAAAAGCTACCAGGCTCTGTAAGCCAGGCAAGGACATCCTCTCTTTTCCACCAAAGCAATGCAACTTCACTTTGCTGTAACTGGAGCGCCCTGGGCACCTGTGGTAAGCTGGCACTCCTGAGCACAGGCCTTGCACAGCCCCAGAGGTTTTCTCAGCCCAGAGATGTGTCATACTGAACCAGCCAAATGCAACTGAAGACCAGAGGCATTGCCTCCCAAGGCCAGGCAAACAAAGCCAGGTCAGGTGCAAGCAGGAGGCTGCGGCAGCCAGAGCAGACCCCCGGTGAAGGCTGACACGGCAGTGCTGGCACCCAGCACAGGGACCCCCACGTGCTCGCAGCTCACCCAGTGCAGAGGACCCTTGGAGACATCCAGAGAACATCAAGGCGAGCCCAAAAGCACACAAGCCTCTCACCACAGGAGCACAACCTGCTGCTTCTCATTCCAAGCTCAGCTCCAGCCCTTTGTTCTTGAGCTTGCTGTTAGCCCATGCTTTATCAGCTACTTCGTATTGCTCTGTAACCAGGAACAGCTGGAGGAGAAGTGGGCTGGGTGCACCCACCTGGGTGGGGAGCATGGCCACAGCTGAAGGCAATTCCCATCTCTAGCCAAGCAGGGTAGCCTCGAATGCTTTCTGAGCAGCACAAGAGGGTTAGTGGGGCAGTTTTCTGAGTCCTGTAGGATGCAGCCTTGTCTCCTTCATCCTCTCTATCTCCGTCCCCATCTCCTAGCTGCTCCTGCCTGGGCTCCCTGGATGGCACCATGCCTGGGGCTGCTAGTGGGGCCTGTGACCTGCAGCCTGCCTCGGTCAGACCCTATGGGACAGTGCTCCATAAGCAAAGCACCTCGGCTCATCCCCCATCATGCCTCAACGCCAGTCTCAGTGACGGTCTCCTAACGGAGATAGCATGTTCCAGCATCCCTCCTACCCAAGTTTCTCAATTAAAATCATTCAATGGTCATTGTGTTTGGGGGATGCTAACTCTCTTTTTCATGCTGAAGGTGACCGCAGCATCAACACAACGGTCTTTGTCTTCATACCCAGTAGAAACCTGCGTGTGGCTTTGCTTTGCAAAGCATGGACTGGAGTCAAGCGGTGGGCAGGACGGACTCTTTCAATCCGGAATTTACATCGTGTCCACCAAACACTTATTTTTTTAAACGATTAGCACTGATTTTTCTGATAAATCGTCTGGCCACGTGTCATGGGGACATAACCTGGCGCATGTGAACCAGTGCATCAAAGCGAAGGGTGTATGCGAACCGCCAGTGCGTTGGGAGCTGTGATGTGTTACGCGCTCACCGGGAGCGGCACGGTACTGCGCATCGCTGCCCTGCCTCTTGTGCAACCTCCAGCTTTCAACAGCACAAGATTTCAGTGGAAGGTCACCGATAAGCCCTCATCTTTGTTGAAAGAGATTTGCCCTGACTTCAGTTAAGGGACAGGGGTCACCCTGCACAGTCTGGGGGGGGCTTTTCTTCATCCTTCCCGCTCTTGGCTTGCGGGTGGCTCCCCGTGCCCATCCGCAGCCCACAGACCCAGCATGTAATTATATATTAACTAAACATCCTCTCTTCTTCTAGAAAAGAAAATACACAATTACGTATGGCTTAATCAGAGCTTAAAGGGATTCAGGGTCCAGGACTCTGAAATTATAGGAAGTATTTATAAGATGTATTTGCTAAACTAAAACTCCCTGGCCCTTTAGCAACCCTAAAAAAAGAGGGAGAAAAAACGCGCAGGACAAAAAGTCATGCTGAGGAAAAGTTCATTTTTTTCCATTGGACCCCTGCGTGTGCCAGGTTATCCCTTAACGTAAAGCCTCCTGCCCTTTTACTTGCGTGCTGTGGGTAAGGAGGGAGCAGCTTGCCGTGCTCGCCCTGGTTTGGCAGGGGGCTGGTTTCCGAGGGGCCGATGGTTAACCATCGCGGGCTGGGCGTCCACGGGGCAGAGCCGAAATACCCTAGTAATTAACTATAAGTTAATCATACTTACTGCGGCTCTGTTGTTCCAAGATTCTCAGACAAAGGCTAAATTCAAGAAAACTTAAAAAGAAACAGATCTTCAGAGCTGATTTATTGGTAATGCAATTAGGGTGCGGGAGAGAATCTAATTACCAAGTACTCTCACTTCTCCCCCCTCCAGCTGATTTAAAGAGGAAGCTCTTGGTGTAATAACTACTTTCTGGTTTACTTTACTTCTTAGCACGGCAGTTGTTGAAACAGCTTCAGTGTTTTCTCAGCTGCATTTTTATGTCAATACTAAGAATGGGATGAAATGGTTCGGACATGTCAAAGAAGGGGGAAAAAAAAAAGAAAAGAAAAAAGCGATTGAGGCACTAACATGAAAAAACACCCCCAAAAATATTTCAGAGGAGCTAAAAATGCACCTGAGGCTGCAATGTGATTGAGGAGAGGCCAGAAGAACAGGTCATGCATGTGGCTGTCCCTCCGCTTCCCAGAAGCGCACGTAGGAAAGCGCTGATGGAGTGCCAGGACGGTTTGCCCTCGGGTCTATCCCGTGCAGATACATAATTACAATGGGAACCAGTGGCACAAAACTTTGCGTTTAGCCCGGCTTGGTGGTAGGAAAGTTTTTATCTGCAGCAGACGGAGTACCGGGGGTGTAGCTGGGCTTGGCTTTGGGTGGGCGACAGCCAGGCTGTACACCCGGCACTAGCAGAGCTGGAGCCGCAGTGATTAACACATGTGAAGTACTAATAGTAACATGAACGCAAAGCATCTCCTGCATGCAAGCGGCTGCTCAGCTGCAGAACCTCACGGCCACCCCAAAGTCCCGCAGCAAGGACCTCGACCAGCACAATGGCATCTCCAACCATAGCAAAACCTCTTGCAATTCAGTGCATCCATCTTTAATTACTGCTTATTATTTATCTCTCAGTGAGCCTTGGAGCTTCAAGTCTTGAAAGACTTAGATGTGTGTTACAAAAATATGCAGCAGCTTCATTCCTCTCATTCTGTTATTTTTATTATTCCAAGTATGGCAATAGCTATGTAAGAGTGAGTTGATTCCCATCGCTAATGCACCCCATGAGGAGGGAGGAAATGGGGGTGCCTTGGAGGCCCCCAGCTGGGAGCAAAGGCATTGACCTCTTTGGAGATGGGGACTGGTTTTGTGAGGGGACAGTGGGGAGAAGGGCAGGAGGAATGCTGAGCAGAGGTGCAGGGCAGGGTGCAGACAATTGCTAAATGTGCATCTCCGGCAGCCCGAACCCTTCCTTGCTCGTGTGCTGGGCAAAGGCAGAGCAGCAGAGCCTGACATTGCTTGCAGGGAAACAAAAAGGAGATGATGGGGGGTGGGGGGAACCAACATGCAAGAAGACACCTTAAAAGCATTCCCACAGCCCTTTGCCAATCCACCTAAATCCTGACCTGGAAGAAAACACCCCACCTTGTCCCAGGCTCCGGTGAGTCATGCCGAAACCTGCCGAGCAGAGCAGGGAGAAGGGCCCCGGCCACGGGGGCTCCCAGGCACCAGCAGAGATCATCCCCTTCCCAGCTGCACCTCCCTGTCTGGGGAGAATTCACCTCCACCTGCTCACTGCAGTGCAAGAAACGACATTAAAATTTACACACACAAAAAAATAAAAAATTCACAGTATCAAGTATTTCCAGGAGTCAGACTAATTTTTGAGCTGCTCTTCCTCCCTCATTAAATCCACCCCAGTGTGACCCAGTGAGAGGTTCAGTCTCATCCTTTAAAGCAGAGGAATATAGGTACGCATGGAAGTAAAACACTGGGATGGCCCTGGTCGGCAAAGAGCTCTGCTGCTCCAGCCCAGGACCAGGGACTGTCAGCACAGGTGAAAAATCAGATCTCACATCGTCCTCATGGCAAGATGTAAGGGAGGTGAGAGGAGAAGCACCTCTGGAAAGACAGCTGGCCCCGAGCAGGACCCCCATCACACTCTTCGAAAGGAAAAGTAAAAAACCAACATGTGCCTAGAAATACCTTCACGGTGGCTAGACATGCCCAGGAGCCCTCACCCCCTGACCCGCAGCAGTCGGCACGGGGCTGGGAAGGAGCACCCGGAGCCGGGTATGAGCCAGCCGCTTGCACTGCCTGTAAATCAATAACTTACTATTTCTCAATTTATTATCCAAACCACTTCAAGCACACAGAGCAAGTACGCTCCAGCTTCATGCATCCCCCGCAGCAGCTCCCAAGGAGCCACTGTCAAGCCCGACCAGGACCCATCTCTGGAGTGATGGTGAGCCACATACTGGGCATCGCACCATCCCAGAGCAAACCCTGCCTCCGCAGCCCTTCCAGAGCATCCCCAGTGACGGACAAGCCCAGCCTTTTGCTGGTGCTAATCCTGGGGCCTTTTGAGGCTTCAGTGGTGCAAACATCAGTGTGCAAGGGGCACGTGCAAGACAAATATGCCACCTGCTCCCAAAAGCTGAAGATTTTCCGGGATTAAAGATGGAGGCTGGATTTAGGGCCTCGCATTCCCAACCTCTGCAACGCAGGCAGAAAGAGAGGCTGAGTTTTTTGGTTGTTGGTTTGTTATGCATCTTTAAAGCAAGGTGCTGTGTGATATTAAATGCTATTTCCAAATGCTGCTAGAACCAGGCATGGACCTGCATTTAATCTCCCGAGAAGGTTTTACAATCACTTCCATAACTTGCTCACGGTCAGGGTTTTGCTTTCTGACACATCGCCCCTTATCTCAGCCTGGCTGCAGGAGAGTGAATCTGGAGTGGGATGCAGAAATACGTTTGTTACTATCTACGCCATAATTGCAGACCACAAGGAAGAACATCCTTCCTCATTTTGCAGCTAAAAAGCTACGAAACCGCAACTGCCTTCCCGACGGCGATAGCGGCCAGCCACGGAGGAGCAGGAGCGGGAGGATATCCCCTGCGCAGATGTTTGCCCCTGCCACCCACGCCGTGGTTTTGCAGAGAGAAGCTGGGGGACCTGATAAAGCATCCAGGTCAGAAGGATTTACGAGGGTCCTATTCCTAAACTGAGAGGAGGGGGAGTTTGAGGGGGTGCACAGCGAGCCGGGACACAGCATGGAAAAAGCCAGCATGCCTGACCAAGAGATTATCACCAGGGTTTGGCCATGCTATATCGTCCTGATATTTACTCTCTGCCCGCCCACAAAGTTCACTTTGGAAACGACAAGTGCAATTCCCCTCTGCCCCTGCAGCCAGGCAGCTTTTGGCCAGGCATGTGCATACGATGCTCCAGGTGCTCCTGTGTGGGATCCAGGAGAGAACAGGAGGGGGGGAAACACTCATAAAATGCCTCTTTTTGGGGATACCTGCAGGAGGATTACCACGGCCTCATGGCCTGCTGTATCAGGAAAGGTTGGTTGGTTGGTTGGTTGAACAGGTGTTTAATCCTACGTGCACCAAGCGCTGAGCCCCCCTCGGTGGTGCCTGGTTGGCACAGCCCCCCACCAGGAATCCGCTGAGCTGCAGCCCCATAAATACTTCCAGTCTAACTAACCTATGGCCCCGGACAGCTGCCTAGCCGGTCCACTAACCCTGTTACCTGCTAAATTTATGATTCCTGAACAAGATAAAAGAAGGGTATAGTGGATTTATTTTCTTTTTAAAAGAAAACTCAAAGCAAGGAGTCTGTATTTCTAAAGGTCTGGCCAGCCCAGCACCTGACAGCAGGCATCACCTACCACTATTTTATGGTCTTTGCCGGCTGTGTGCATCTGTGCAGCTTTAAAAAGAAGTTATATTCATTGTAAACAGTGGTTTGGAAACAAATAAGCATTCGATTGCCAGAAAGGAGATAAGGGAGGCAGCTGTGGGATGAGAAACAGGTTTCCATGGGTGGCTCATGCCCGGTCCAATCTCAGCCATTGCGGTCCAGCTGGAGACCAAGGTTTTCCCCAGCCGAATAACCCACCCTCAGCAAAAGCCCATTATTTTGTGCCCCAAACCCAGGGCAGCAGCCACGGTGTGTGGACAGAGCCTGACCCCGAAGCTGAGCTGCAGGGCTGGGTCTAGAGCCAGTGGCCCCCGTCCCATCCCAGCTTTCATCTCTGTAATTGGGAAGATGCTCTACAGCTTTGCAAAACAAATACTCTCATCTCTGGGTTTCAAATTAATGTATTTACTTGGTCTCTCTGTTTCACCCAACCCTTGACCTCCACGCATTGCACAGGAGAGCAGTATAACGCCCACCTGAAGAGCAATTTTCAGGGCAGGGGCTTTGCTTTATTTTCTGCATTTGAAAAGACAATTCCAGCCGCAGGTGGCTGAACCAGGCCTTTTGTCTTGAAGGATGCAAATTACGGGTACTGAGTTTTCTTTGTCTTTCGAACCGGTCTTGACCTTTCAACCCTAAAGCTGGATGGAGAGCAGACCAAACACTTGGAGGCTCCCTCCCTTCCATCCCAGCTGTCCCCACCTTGTGTGCCAAGTCCTTCTCCTGGCTTGAGACTTTAACCTCCAGCATCTGACAAACAGTGAGGGCGAAAGCAACAGCAGTGATTACACAGTCTTCCAACTTCAGTGGGGAAAAAAAAAAAAAATAATTTTAAAAGAGTCACGAAACAAGAAAAGGCCAGAAAAATCAAACCCGGCATATACGGTGAAGCCTCAAACTGGTCCCAGCATGAACAAGTGCCTCAAGCCAGGCAACCAAAAGCCCCAGGCTCCCCTCACCAGACTGTACACTCTCTATGACCCATAACGCTGTCGGCAGCACCACGGCAGCCCAGCCGCCCCCAGAAGGAGCTGCAATGCCAAGGGCGAGAAGCGGGTTGCCCAGAAAGTCAATAAACTCAGATGGGCTCTCACCGAGCGCTTCTCCTCAATCCACAGGGCACCAGCGTCAGCACTGAGCTGCCAGCCAGGGATGCACGGGGACACAGCCAGCTGCTCTGGACGGGCAACAAACTCCAGGGCATGTTCAGACCCCATTTTACAGCTTTAGAAACCCACCATGATGCTGCCGGCTTTAGCCACAGTCTCCCTATCCAAACCCAGTGCGAACACACGCTCTCCTGCCCACAATAAGCACCAGCTACTTTCCAACACCCAAACCACCACTCAGAATCCTCCACTCTGCCTTCAGCAGCTTCTTCACAGCCTGACTTTTTTTTTTTAAGTATACAGCACAAAAAAACCACACACAGGCCAACTTCAGAGATATTCCCTCTAGAAAAATTAAATACTCATAATGCTTTTTTAAAGTGAATTGGGCCCCTTAATTTGCATCTTATAATAAGGATGTTATCGTACTGGTTTATGGCTCAGCTCTTTAGTTTCTATCTCTCAGGGGTTAGATTTCCCCTCATGAGTTCAATAGATGTCTGTGAACTAATGTAATTTTTTAAAAGGCTTTTCTTCTGTATTAACATTACAACCTTTATGAGTTAAAGGTTTTACTTGCCAAAGTGCGGGGCGTGTTGGCGTTCGAGAGCCAGGCACTGTACTTGCCAGCACAGCCGCGAAGGATGCTGCAACCAGGGGTTAATCCTGGGCAGCGGGTGGAAACCTTCCTCACCTCCTCATACCGAGCCGAGCTCTCCAGCGTACTCCAGCTCTTACATTTAGCTTAATTATAAAACATTGTCACTTGAATATTAAAATAATGTTTAATACACAGAAGGGAATAAGCCAGTCCAGAAAAATGCATAATTTCCCTGCGCCTGCCCTGCTAGTTGCATGCGATGAGCTCTTTTCTCTTCCCCTCTTTCTCCTGGCTGCCTCTTACAGCAATGCTGGGAATACACTTCCAAGAGCCTTTAAAAAGCATTTAAAGGCCAAGGAGGTTTCACCCATCCCCACACATTCCAGGGAGCCCATTCTCTGATGCCCTCACCCTCAGGAGGCAGAGCAGGGCCAGGGTGGGATTCTTCCTCCTGTTCCCTTCCAGCCCTGCATCCATACGGCAGCACCGGGGTCTCCAGGAGAGGAAAACAGCAACGACTTGACTAAATCCCAGAGGACGTTTTTAAACTTGCCCAAATTAGGGCCCAGGGGCGGATGCTCGGTGTTTCAAAACAGCCGGTCTCCGAGGTGCTCAAACACGCTGCAGGTAAGAGCGATGTCGAAAATGCCAGCCCCTGCTTTAATATACCCTGGGATCATTCATCACCTCCACACCTTATTTTATATTGCCAGGATCTACTTTAAATAAGCTTGTTTCTTTCCCCTCCCCTTTAATCACTACAGCTGCAGAAGGTGCTATCTCTTCAGCAGGGGAGGCGGGGGGTGGGGGGGGGAAGGCAGAGAAAAACAGTTAAAAGGGGATTTTAGGCAGCAAAATCCAACAGGAGCAGCCGGGTGCAAAACAGCTCCCCAAGTGCTGTTGTTCCCTGAAGCCTCTGAATGGAAAAGCCGAACCCCAGGGGAGCACAGGGAAGAGGTCTGTTGGAAGGAGAAAGGAGAATGTAAAAAAAAAGAAAAAAATGTTTTATCCCTGCACAGTACTTGGGGTGCAGCATGTTTGGGGAGAGCGGGACAGGCAGAGCCCATGCTGCCCACCAGCGGGGGGGGTGGGTCTGGAGATGAGCTGTGGGACAAGGGCTGCCAGGGGACAACCTCAGCCCATGGGAAGGGGGACTGGAGCGTCGCAGCCACCGGGCTCTGCTCACCGATGCAAGGCTGTAAGAGGAGGTCAGGGAAAGGACAGACACTCACAAAGAAAAAAATAAATAAAGGTTTATTTAGGGCTCCATCCTCCACTCCCTGCCTGAAGCATCCCAGGTTTGCAAGGGCACAGCTATTTAGAGGGATCCGGCACCCCCGTAGGCACTACGAGCTCCGCTACAGGTATTCAAGAAGCAAGTTCACAGCCCCGTTCTCTGCTCCTGCAGCTGTGCTTCACCAGAGGCCCTTGGCCACCAGCACCTTCACCCAGCCTCTTGGGAAGGACGGGGTACAGACCCAGCGAGACCCGACAGAGAGGGTTAAGCCGCCTGCGGATGCTCTGCTGTGCGCTTACCACCTGGAGCAGCTTTGCTCGCCACTGGGAAGCGTTAAAGCTTTAGCGTGAGCTGGTGCAGGTGGTACAGCTCTTGGCTGCAGGCTCTTCCATGCACTGGTCTGGACAGGCTCAGGGGATCTTCTGCCAGCCCATAGGAACTGGTGGCGAGAGGCCACCTCTGGCCGAGGGGACCCTGGCACTGGGGCCAGCCCCTCATCAGCTCCATGGGGTTGTGCAGGGGGCTTATTGCTCCATCTAGACCTTCTCATAGAAGAAAAACTCATCTTGCCTGGGCATCTGAGGAGGTTAAGCTTAGCAACAACCGTGCTGGGGGAAGAGGGAAGGTCCAAGGGAATTGCCTTTTTCATGCCATTTAAATTAAGATGTTGTAAAACAGGAAAATAACTTGAAAGGCAGTAGCCCTGTTTTATTAATAGCAAGTATTTATTAGCCTCCTTGATTTACAGTATGTTTCTGAAAGTCATCAGTCCATCACATTCTTCAGCACGGGGGCTGAGTTGTTTTGCTTGGTCAACACAATATGGAATATAGATCTGAATATGAGAAGCCAAATACAACCTTCAATTTGCATGCACATATCCCACCAATGGGAGGCCCGTAAATGAATCCTGTATAGCCCTTAGACACATGCATTTGCAGACACTGGGGGAGAGGTGGGAGCTTCTATACATCGCCACTGAAAACCCAGAGGGTCATGGAAATCGCCAGGGAAGAGCCATCAGGACTAGAGCAACCTCGGAAAGCATCGCGGCATGCATGCCCCAGCCACCAAAAGAGGTGGAAATCCACCTCCTGCTCTTGCTTCTGGGTTTTGACAGGAAAAGTTACCTGTCCAGGAGCCTGGCCAGCCACCTCACTGCAGGATTTGATGCTCACACAGCACAGACACCTCCACCCACCCATTATCATCCTTATTTCCAGATTTCTCCCCTGTCCAGCTGGCCACAGCACTCCTGCCCATGGCCGCAGCACGCCAGCCACCCCTGCCCACGGGAACCGCCACCGAGCCAGCATTTCCCGGGGAACCCTTCGTGCTCATTACGGGAGGCCAGACGAAATTAAATTGGGGCCCACTGGTTCTGCCATCTGAACTTCATCACTGCTAAAGACGCAATAAAAGTAATAGCAACAACGAACAAGCCTCTACCAGATGTGTAACTCTATCCAGTGAGATTCAGGAATAAGGGCCATATTTGGGGTTTGGCTTTTCTGTTGCGGTCCTCCCCCCAACCCCAACTTTCATTGGGAATAATTGATTATTTGGACCCCTGTAGATGGCAAATGTTAAGAGGGTGAATTCTAGGGGGAGAGGAGGTTCAGGGGCTGTTGGAATGGAGGGGCAGCAAGAATGTATTGACTTGAAGCAGATACAACGTACAACCCAATGGCGATGCCTCATCACATCTGAAACGGGAAAACTGGAGTAGGGGGAAGGGGAGAATAAAAAAAAAAAAGCAAATGAGTACCACTTTTATTCTGGGGGGGGGATGGGGGGTGTTCAGCTCAGTCCTCAATAATAATTTAGAGTAGGATCACATGAAATATCATACCAGAGCAGGGAGCCCTGGAAAGGCAGCATTGTTTAACAGGTCCACCTCGCCATCAAAAAGTCTGCAGGTAAAGGCTCACCCCAGGTTTCACCAGCATCCAGACAGCTCCACCACACACAGCAAAAGAAGAAGTGAGATGCAAAACAAAAGTACAGGGTAAACAGCATAGCTGAAAAAATAACCTCCAGCAGCCCAAGGATGCTGGTGCTTCCCTCCACGTTCACAGTCACATTGCCATCCCATCAGCCCCACGATGCTCCTGAGCCCACTGCTGCTGCTGACCCCACAGCTCGCTCAGTGGGAGCTGACACCAAGCTGAGGTTGAAACGAAACATGGGGGGGAAGGGTTGCTTGAAATCTCATTCACAGGGGTTTAGATCTGTTTTCAGATCCCTTCTGGAGCGAGCTTTCTCATCTTGTACAAGCCCACAGCACAAATGCATCATGAATCCAAAATATATATTATTTTGAAAGCAAACTTTAAGTCAGACTTAACACAAGACTTGACCTCTGCTGCACTTCGGTGTCATTAAAGTGTGCTTAGAAATAAAATACAGCACAGTCAAATGGCCTTCAAGTTTGAAGCAGCTTTTTAAACTCAAAAAAAAATCAAAGCTAAGCTAGCTAATTCCCAGGTATCTTGCTCATCTCAGCCCCCTGGACCAGGAAAGAGAGCACTTTAGTTGATTAAAAACTCCAAAACTTACGGAGCTTTGGTTTTTTCATAAAGCCCAAACGTACTTCATTTTTTAACCACGATGTGTAGACTCACACCTTGGGAACATGCTAAAATACAAAACCCCTAGGAACATTGCCCCTCTTGCATCAAAACCAGAGCAATCTCCAGCTTGGAGGCTAACAGCTTTCCAGCTCTCTCCTCACAGGAAAGCCTTGACTCCTGTTAATTGGCAGAAACTCATTAAGCCGCTGTAATGCAATGGCTGACGATCCTCTGCACACCCAGATACAGCAAAGGGCTTTGCAGCAGCTAAGTCCTGGCCAGCCAAAAAAAAAAAAAAAAAAAGGATCCCAAGGATAACCCTAAGGAATGCACAGAGTGCTCCGGGTCACACATGGCAGTGGAAAGCCTTGTGGCTCCACCAAGACCTCACGCTGGGGCTGCCCTGTTGCCTTGCAAGGGCCACAGTAGAGCAGACCCCAGAGCAGGATCAGGCCTTGCAGCAAGGGAGAGGAGCCCCCAGCACTCACAAGAGGCTCCCAGCACAGTCAGTACATGTATTTGTAACTTTAAGGCAACACAAATTCCACAGATGTTTTAAAGTCCTAAGCGTTGGGGGGGATTAACACCTGCATTAAAAAATATACATCTTATGGATTATTTCACTTTACCTTCAATGCTTCAGGAAAGGACAGGTATAACGTCTCCTCTCTGCGCTTGGCAAAGTACATTTAGCTGTCACTGCCTTATTTTCTACTTTTCCTGGGAGAAACACCTGTCTGGCACTGGTCACTGGAGGAGAGCCAGGCCTGAGCTAGAGAAAGCCGAGCACATTCCACTTGTTCCACATGGCAGAGCATCCAAAGTACAACAGGCTACCCCAGAAGCCATCCACCCACTGAGCTTTGCTTGTGCTTAGGCAAAGTAAGGGTACAGACACCCCCAGGGCTGGCCACGACACCAAAAAAACCCTTACAGAGCAGCCTCCCAGCTGCCCTTTATTATAAGCATTACAGGCCTGCTGTAGATACGTACCAGGTGATGCCTGGTTTGCAATTTGAAGGAGAGAGCTGAGCAACCCCCTTTGCAATTACTAACTCGGTTAGCCCCGAGCTGATGGGGCTGATTAATGCAATAAGATTCACCTGTCCATGGCTTTCACCTGTCCATGGCTCAAACCCCCCTCAGAAGCAGACACACAGGTGGCAGCACAGGTGGGGATAGGAAGAATCTTTTAAAACATCTCCAATGATTAAAAAAACAGGCTTAGGGTGCAGCCAGCTTTGGGGTAGCTGGACTTCAAAGACCAAATTGCCTTAAAAAAAGGCAGCAAAGAGCTCTCTTTGAGTCAACCTGTGCCCATGCACCAAGCTCCCCCAGGCTCCCAGCCTGACCCTACAGTGTGTGGAGGTGCCTCTGCCGCCTGCCCCAACCCAGCCCCTTGCTGAGCTTTAAGGTACAAAAGTGTCTGTGCTTGTGCTATGTCCTGGCTGACAGGAGAACTACAGCCTGGGATTTTAAAAAGCAAAAGAGCAACCACAACCCATGGCAAAGGCAACATCACTTCCCCTATGGCCATTCCACCAGGAAAGAGTCGCCCTGGCTGGGTGTCTCGCTTGGATTTTAAAGAAAGGAGGTGAGTAAAACTAGGAGTGGGACTGAAGCTGATACATGAAGCAGGTAAATCAGCTGGCCCCTGCCCCACAACTCGGCTCCGTCCCACTGCGACCGGCACACTGGGTCAGCACCTCTCTCGCTACCCAGCTGGCTTCTGTCACCAAACAAGGTCCATTCCCGCTCACCGGCACAGGCACAAGTAGCTACAGCCTATAAATCCCACCGGAGACAGCACAAAAGCATGCGCTTAACCCATCTTCCCTTCAGCAAAGCGCTTGGGCCCCACACCAGCAAGCTCCTTGGGCGAGGGCTCCGCTCCCAGTAAGGGATGGAGTGTCACTGGCAAGCAGGAAGGCTGAGCCAGGGCTGGAGCACTCCGTGGGAGACACCGGGATGCCAACCCGATGCAGCTCCCCCTGGTCCCCCAGCTCGGGGCATGGCTCTGCATCCCCTGGTACTGGCGGCAGTACCACAGCAAGGCTATCACCCCTCCCGAAACCCACCAGCTGGCGTCGGTTCTCCTTGGACAGACACTAAGGGACATTAGGGACCCCACCGGCCCCAAAAGTACATAGTTTAACAGCAGAAATGTAACACGACAGCCGGCATTCGTCAAGAGAAGGCAGGCGATGGAGGAGGGCTGGGAGACCCCCCCACTTCAGCATCACCACACACCAACAGGGGCTCGCCGTGACCTGGGGTGCCGCAGCCGTAAGCCCGACGCCTGGTCCAGCTCTGCAGGAAACACCAGCCCTGCGGGGCCGCGCAGCCCCTCGCGCAGACGCCAGCCCTGGCTTTCTCTTTGTAAACTCAGCACTTGGATTTTCTGCAGCCGATATGGTAATACAGAGTCATACCAGCCGCCTGGCCCTTGTTAGCATTAAAAATTAAAGACAGAGCAAACAAAACCTAAAGCTCCAACATTTATTATGGCAATTTCCCACCCACCCACAGACCTACACTGTTTTGTTTTATTTTTAATTCGTCACATCAGATACGCCTTCTGAGAAATGGCAAGTCATGGAGATAACCAACAGGCCGAGTTGACCACGAGAGCAAGACAGTCTTTTCCGTGGGGAAAGGAGCCAGTTGAAGCCATCAATAAGCCCTTGACCTTGGTGGGTGGGTTTGCTTTTGTTTGTTTGTTTTTAGAAAAAAAAAAAAAGAAGAGAGAAAAAAACAAAAACAAAAAAACAACCCCAAAGAAGTGTGTACTCTATTACAAAATATAAATACGATAGTCTTGCAGGCAGGAGGAGCCCGGGGAGCGCTGCCTTCAGCGGGTGACTTCTCAGGCTCTCCCAGGGACGCGGCAAGCCAGCAGGACAGAGGCCACCTCCGGACGCCGAGACGCCGCCGGCCGCTCGCCCCAGCTTCACCTCCTTTCAGAATTTAAGTGCTCTTGAACTTCCATCCGAAAACTGCCAGACGTCCGGGGCTCCCTGGGCGCTGCGCCAGCTGGGGGGGTACGCCGAACCTACAGAGAGCATGGGGACAGAGGAGAGAACAGGTGTGACATGGCCCACGGTGTGACTTATTCTCTTATTTTACTTTTTTTTTTTTTTGGTCTTGTTTTTCTTTAACAACTAGGACACCCAACTGTCACAAAGGGATATGGCAGGACGGAGCCCTTCCTTCTCTCAGGCCACACTCGCGTGTCCAGCATCGTTTGGCACGGCACCATGCAGGAACCACAGGGATCATTTAGGAGGAAAAACCTCCAGGCATTACTGAGAAACCAGGGCTGTGCCAGGAGCTCTGTTTGCGCAAAGACTGAGCCGGCCTGTCTGAAAATTTCCTCCTATTCTTTTCCAAAACCTCAATGGCTTCCCCCAGCACCCACGATGCACCCAGGTGCCAAAGACCCTCTTAAAGCCATCGGTACTGTCAATACGCCGCACGGCAGGTGGCTCACGGAGGATGTTCTCCAACTCATCACACGTTGGATATGACACGGCATGCAATGCACGCTGCGGCAGCAAAGCTCAGGCTGCAAAGCCCCAGCCCATGCCCAGCGAAGCAGGTGGGCGACTGCCATCAACTCCAGCAGCACGGGATGGGGCCCAGCTCCGCTCACACAGAGAACGAAAGCGGCTGCGAGCCCCTGCTTGAGGCCGAGCCCCAAGCCCCCGCCACCCCAAACGGCAGGCTAAGGGCCACAGTGCAGGCAGCGGTGGCGAGGCCGGCACGTTGTCAGCACACCCCTCAAAATCCACCTCTGCATCGCGACCAGGGAGCCAGTTTCTATGGAAATTGCCTCATTAATACTTAAGAGAGTGGTTGAAGGGCTCTGCGTGAGCTGCCATCAAGACTAAATAAGCAGCTCCTGGCCCAGCTCTTCACTGGGTGTCCCCCTTCCCCGCCAGGGCAGGCTGCTGCTGCTGCCGCCTGAGCCCAGTGCCTTCCAGGCTGACGCCAAAGCTGGCTGAGACCTTCAACGGAGCCAAGAACACCGCAGCCATCCCAGCTACAAGCCATACCAGCACAACACGGCTACGAACTGTATGTCCCACCGAGGGGCACAAAAACCAGCGCCCCCCCCATGCCTCCTGCCCCACGGTGGGGGGGCATCCCACACCTGGATCCCTGTGGCTAGTCTGAACCCAGCAGCCGAGCATCAGGGCTCGAGGAGCAGCGGCTCTCCGGCAACTCTGGCAAAGAGCCCTCCGAGCAGCATCACTCTCCCAGTCAACACTACGATTTGCCCATGCAACCACCAAAAAATGGTTTTCAGCTCTTACAGGAGGAAAAAAAAGAGAGGGAAGGCACTAAAAGAGCTGCTGGTATCTCTTTTTCTTTTTTGTACAAACTCTGCTCTTAGATAAACCCCAAAACTGTATCTCATCAGATACGCCAAAGCCTCCTGAATGTCAAGCAAAGACATGGTATCACTTATTCCCATATTTATCTCAGCCCTTAGAAACATAATAAATACGAAACATCTGTAGTCTAAATTCTGGATACTGTTTCAGCGCCTTCATTACATTAATCATTCAATTTGGAGGAGATTAAATACTAACAGCAAAGGGGTCTGTGCCATAAAAACACGTGTTCCTCCTCGAAAGTTGATGGGGTTTGAGATTTGAACGATAAAGACACCGTTACCCAAATATCGCTCTTATTTACAGACTTCTTTTTGCACAGACAGAAAAAGGAAGGTTTCTACAGCGCGCGGGTCACGCATGCGCGGGGTGCCAAAGCATCTCGAGAGCACATGATGGGGCCTTTAGACATCCACCCCCCAACCCAACAAACTTCAGCGGGTTTATCACGCCATTAACTCATTGCCACTGGCAGAAAAACATCACGTTAAAGAATTCTGCTGTGGTGTTGATGTGACAGCACGTTGTCATTCACAAGCTATGCTCTCGCCGGCCAGCCAGTGCTCTCTCCTACAGCAGGAGCTGCTTCTTGTGAAGCTCCTCCAAACCACGGCCCCAGCCCCACGTGCACGGTTGCAGGGCAATGCAGCGCCCAGAGGGCTCGTTTAGCTCCTGAAAGCTATAAAATTCATCTTTCTGAGACCTGTAAATCAAATGCATCGCTGTGCAATTTCAAAAAAAAAAATACTGAATTGCTGTATGCTTTCCACCTCTTAATTTTGTAGCAGTGCATGGAGCCCAGATCTGCCTAGAGATGCCTGTATATACACCTGCATATACGGTTACTTCACATGTAAAACATAGTATAGAGAAAGGTAGTGGAACGACGCCCGCCGTAGGATAGACACCAGGTATAGCGCCCGCTCCAAAAGACAGCCAGGCAATGCTCAACTCTGGGCAGACCTGCCAACACAAGTCCTCTAGACAACATCTCAACCACGGTGTGAACAACCAGCAGTAAAAATAGTGAGAGGGAGGGAGAGACCGGACTGTACGGACAGTTCATGGCACGGGATCAACAGGCGTGTCATCATGACAGCTGCCAAGCGCTCTGCGCATCCCTGCGTACACCAGCTCTGCTGGGGACAGCCACCGCATCCATCCCCTTCAGCTCCAGCCCACCACGCCAGGGCTGCACCCTGCCTCCCCTACGCTGTGCTGGGGGTCCCTCCAGCAGCGCCCGCACTTGCACGGCTCCAGCTCCGGCACAGCATCCACCTCGGCGACAGCCAGGGTACCGGCCCGGCAAAGGGGACTGTGGTTCAGGGGTGCTGCCGGCACATTTCCAGCCCCCCTGCACGCTCGCCCTGCTAGCCTGGACAATGCAAACTTCATTCCTCCTGTCCTGGGACTCAAACAGATTTTTTTTTTTTCTTTTTGGTGTCCCTTAGAAGAGGAATAATTTTTTTTCATTAGGTATATTTCTGTATTTTTTTAAATCCCCAACTTCCCCTTCTGAAGGCGCTGGGCAAAATACGGGCAACAAACGATGCCATCACAAGAAGACGACAGAACAACTGGAAGGTTTTACAGAAATCAAAAAAAGGAAAAGAAAAAGAAAAAGTATTAAATCCATTACACTAGGAACAGCAAGAGACAGTATCACAGCGGTACGTGCTTTAATAAAGTAAAGAGATGCTGCAACATGCAGTATTTGTCAAACTGACAACATACACAGACCCCTAAGGGGGGGATGAGGGGGACCTGAACTGGAGTCTGGAATTTAGAGACAATGCACATAAAACGTTTCATAAACCTGCAATTCCCACCAAAAAAAAAAAAAAAAAAAAAAAAAAAAAGCCCAGGGGAGAAGGGAGGGGAGCTCCCAGCTCCAGTCTGCAGCTGGGAGTGGTGCCGGGAGCTTTGGGGCTGATTTCACCCCACACCCCCAAAACCAGCTGGGGATTGGGGGAGTCTTGGGGTGCAGGGTGGGCTGTAGAGCTTTTTTTTTTTTTTTTTTTTTTTTTTTTTTCCCCCGCTCACCTTTTCTGCCAAAGCATTGCCAAACGGGGGAGGGCAGTCCCTGTCGCAGACCCAGGCCGCTAAGGGAAAGCCAGAGATGCCGCCGGTTATCGGGGTGTGGGGGGTCACAGCTTAGTCCTCAACTACAGGAGGAAAAAAAAACCCAAAACTATAGGTCCAGACTGCGAACGCTCTCCACTGGCCGGGACGCTAACTCGTTAGCCCAAAAATCCTCTTCCCCGGCAGAGGCGGCTTAGTTAAGGTCAAGCTGGGTGGCGGGCACTCCTCGGGGTTAGGAGCATGCACCCCAAAACACCCCTGCACGGGACCTTCTCCTACAGCCTGCTGCTGGAACCCTCTACAGCGTGTGTCAAATGAGGACACGAGAAGCTGACACTGTGTACTTTAAGGTTTTTTTTTTATTTTTTCAATAAAGGGACAAAATGGGTGTATGAACAGGATAATGCAGACAACTGCCAAAAAAACACAGACAGTGGTTTTTCCAATAGAACTTAACAAAGACCAGAAACAAATACAATAAAAAGCCAGGTTGTAATGACCTTTGGTCATCCAAATAATTAAAAAAAAAAAAATCCCCCCCCAAAAAAACCCAAAGAAAAATAAAAGATCAAATTAAGTGCCTCTGTTTTGAACAGAGCACATAAGCAATAATAAATAGTGACTCCCATAGTAAAAGAT
>NC_073709.1:6018703-6066203 GCF_023634085.1 Falco cherrug
ATCTACCTCTTTCTGACTGGTGGTGGTCGGTTACTTTCCAATTAAAGGCCTTTTTTTTTTCCTAATGGGTACTCTTTCTCCAATCGGTGGGTTTATTCTTTTAAGACAGCAATCTAGCTAACGCAACACTTCTTCGGTGCTATCGGTCCTGTCCGTAGAGGGTTACCCAAAGCGTGTTTTCCTTCGCACGTCACAAAACAAAACTGTACATGATATGTATTACAGGATGTATGCAGCATGGTCGGTTTTGTTTGCTCTCGGGTTTGGTTTGGTTTTGCTTTTCTCTTTTTCTTTTTTTTTCCTCTCCTCTTTTTTCCTCTTTTTTTTTTTTTTCTTTTTTTTTCTTTTTTTACCCGAACGGAACTGGAAACAGCAACGTGTTTGCTCAGCAACTAATCAGGGACAATTTAAAAACAGCCATAACATACCATACATGCTGTCTAATCCAAAAATTAAAGAAAAAGAAAAAAAGAAAAACAACAAAAAAACCCAAAACAAAAAAAACCCCAACATACACAACATGTAAATTATTGCACAAGAGAAAGGCTCAAAGTTTGCGTAAAATGCAATAGTATTGCCCCGATACAGATCATGCATTCAAACGGTGAGAACAAAAAGAAAATAAACAGGGTGTGCTGGTGACAAGCACTTTCCGAATATCCTTAGCTTCCATGATTTCCATCACAAGGGACTAGAAAACCTCTACAGGGATGGGGGGGGGGGGGGAGGGGGGAAGGGATGGGGGTGGATGGGGGGGCGGGGGGTACGAATATACCTCTATTCAGTTTTTATCTCGTTATTCAAGACTCGATCACTGTGCCATTTTTTCATGTGTTTCTCCAGGGTACTGTACACGCTAAAAGGCATCTTACAAATCTCGCATTTGTAAACGTCCTTTCCCACCTGCCCGTGTGTTTTCATGTGCCGGGTGAGCTTGCTACTCTGGGCGCAGGCGTAGTTGCAAAGCTCACACTTATACGGCCTCTCGCCCGTGTGGCTCCGTCTGTGGACGGTGAGATTACTACAGTTCTTGAAGACCTTCCCACAGTACTCACAAGTGTCGCTGCGTCTGCCCTCTTTTGAGCTGGGCCTGCCAGGGCCCGGGCCACTAATATGGGGCGTGCTCCCTCCGCTTCCCGTGCCGCTGCGGCCTGAGATCCCTCCGTCCAGCTCGCCCGGCGGCGTGGAGAAGCGCAGGCTGCCATTCTCCGAGGAGTGCTCGGAGGAGGAGGCGAAGGGCGATTGTCGGGAGTCGCCGAAGCTGAGGAAGGGGTCCTTCAGCTGCCGGGAGGCGGCGTAGCCCGCCAGCCACTGGGAGTAAACGTTCTCGGTGTTGGGCATGGCGGCGGCCGGCAGGTCGAACTCCTTCTCCAGCTTGATGCGTTTGGAGAAGGGGCTCAGGGAGCTGGGGCTACCCAGCAGCAGCTTTTTGGACAGGCCTCCCGAGGCGGACTCCCCCGGGGAGCAGCCCCGGCCGTTGACAGCCCCCTCGTCAATGCGGTCAGACTCGCCGGCCACCGAGTCTTCGTCGCAAGTGTCCCTGTGCACCTCGGGCTCGGGGAGGTGGCCCCGCTTGTGTTTCTCCCCCAGGACCTGGTGGAAGGCCTCGCTGAAGTGCTGCATGGAGCTCAAGACCATGCCCTGCATGACGTCCGGCATCGACCGGCTCTCCTCGCCAGCCCGTGAGTTGTTCTCGTGGTGGCGGGCCGCCTCCAGGCTCATCCCGAAGCCGTAGTCCGGCCGGTCACTCTCGTTCAAGTCCTCCTCCTCTTCTTCCTCCTCCTCCTCCTCCTCCTCCTCCTCTTCCTCCTCTTCCTCATCCCCATTCTCGGGGATCATGTTGGGGTCATTCTCGCTCTTGAACTTGGCCACCACGGACTTGAGAGCGCTGCTGGCGCTGCCCACCAGGTCGCTGGTGCCTGGCTCAGGGGAGCTGGCGGTGGAGAGCCCGTCATCCGACTTCACCGTCATGGGGGAGGACTTGTGCATGTGGGTCTTCATGTGGCGCTTCAGCTTGCTGGCCTGCGTGCAGGCGTGGTCACAGAGGTTGCACTTGTAGGGCTTCTCCCCGGTGTGGCTCCGGCGGTGGACCACCAAGTTGCTCTGAAACTTGAAGGTCTTCCCGCAGAACTCGCAGGACTTGGACTTCATGGGCGGCTGGGAGGGAGGAGGAGCGGACTGCAGAGGAGGAAGGGGCGGTGTGGCCAGGAACGGGGGCTTGCTGCCGGGCTGGAAGGGCTGCAGCAACCTTTGCATAGGGCTGGGCCGGCTCGGGGACAAGGGTGGGCTGGAGGTGTTGCCGGCCAGCTCCCGCAGCCTCCGGGAGAAATCCATAGCGGGGGGCTCCATCGCCATGGGGTTCAGTCGCAGCACCCTGTCAAAGGCACTAGGGTGATGGGTGGCCAGAGCCATTTCTTCCGCACCCAGGCGCTCAATGCGATGCGGATCCAAATGGTGCCTCGGGGGAGGGCTAAAGAGGGGCGGCGTGGGTGGGAAACGCCCTTCTCCCAGCCCCGACGCCTCCCTCGAGACCGAGCCGGGTATTCTGAGCAGGTTAAAAGGGTTATTGTCTGCAATGTGAATCCCGTGGAGAGGTGGCTGGGAAGGGCACTCTGCACCTAGTCCTGTTGGGATACCAACCCGTGGCGTCAGGGGGCTGCCGTGCTCGCTTTCTAAGTAGATCCGTAAGCCGTGCGTGTTCTGTGCGTGCTGCAAGAGGAACCAGGCGCTGTTGAAAGGCTGTTTACAAGTCGTACACGTGTAGCTGCTGGGCTCATCTTTACCTGCAAAATAACACAACAAGCAGCGTCAATCTCCGGCCGTCCGCCGGCGGGCGAGAGCTCGCCTCCCCGCCCAAGCTCCGCTCCTCCAGGAGGCTCAGCTGGGAGCTGGGGAAGGGACGGCCCAGCTCGGCTGCAGGCAGGGGACAGGGGACGGGAGGAGGCGAGGGGCGCGACGGGGAGCTCCAAACCCACCCGAAGCACGCCCGCCTCCTCCCACCGTCCCCAGCCCTGGGTTCAAAAGCGAACCCTGGCAGGTAACCGCAGCAAAAAAGATGCTAAAAAAAAATAAATAAAAAAAATAGAGAGATGTTAAAGTCAGTCGATGCCAGCTACAACTCCACAGACTTTTTGCTGCAAGAGGCTGCTAATATTTGGACTGGGGAGTAGATACATAGATAGATAGATAAATGCAAAATAAATATATCCCCTTCTGAAAAGCACTCCAGGAAAGCAGGTACATCGGATCAAAGGAGCAACCCAAAGCATCACAACTGCTAGCAAGCTCATCACCAGATTATTAGCCTACTCCTTATTTTGAAAGACTAACAACGTGCACAAAATCAGGCAGTTATCTCCTGCTCCTTAGCTGAGATTTGGCTCTGGGGCAAAAGAAAGAAAAAAAAAGGAGAGAAAAAAAAAGAAAAGGAGAAAGAGAAAAAAAAGATTAAATGAAACGGCACATGGGACAGGGAGAGGGGAAGGCAGGGAGAGCAGCAGCTCCGCCAGAAAAAGAGCTGGAAGGTGGCCAGGAGGCCTGGCCGAGCGCCCTGCCGGAGCCACATTATTTCTCTTGCACTGAAAAGAAGCTGAGGACGGTAAATGCCACTTTGGCAAGTAGCAAGCTAACTCTATTTCGTGATAATTTATTTTTGGAGATAACACGGACATTATAAAAGAGCAACCAACTAATAAATAACTAAACAAAAAGCCAGCTAATAATGACAGCCGAAAGCAGCCCCTTCTAATATATGGCAAAACAAGGGGGATGGATAACTTTTTGAGGGCCGCCCACGAGAAAAGAGTGGCGTGAGATATGGCAAAGGTGAGTGCGCTTTTATCCATCACTGCAATTTTGAGAATAATTCTCTTCCACCCCCATATGGATGTTTTTTGCTAAATGCTGATAAACTGAAACCTAAGCTACAAGGAGAATAAAAATTCATTTCCAGCCCTGCCCAGCAGTTCTCACAGAGTTTCTGTTTAGTGATATTTAAAAAAATAAACATGATCTTGAGGTTTGCTGAGGAATAAACCAGGAGCCCTCCAAGGGCATCAGTGCCTGGGGTGATACCTGCCTGCGCCACGCACTCCTGCCCTGACCCAACATTTACATTACAAGGTATCTGCTCCATAGGCACCACTCCTGGGTAAACATCTTTCCGTGCTGCACTGCGAGTTGCCCCCATTAGGTTTCCCCTATTTGCCTAATATGAAGAAAAGGGAAAGAAAAAACAAATGAGGCAGATTTGGAAAGAAAACGTCGCTTCATCTGTACCCGTCTTGTTTCCCATCTCACTGGGAGGAGGGGAGGAAAAGCTTCGCACAGGCGTTTTCCTTCTCGGGCGAGCCGAAGGATGATGCGGGGATACCAGAGGCAGGCAGGCAGCCCGAAGCGCTGGCTGTAGTGCCCCGCCGCAGCTCTCCTCCCTGCCTCCCGGCTCTGTGGTTATTCTACGTTTGGCCCGAGAAGCTGAATCGGGCAAGTAAAACAAGACTCTATCATCTACAGCAGGCATTTAACACTTTAATCACTTTAAAAGCCCTTGGAATAATATTTAACATTTCATCCTGAAGCCGGCATCGGAATAAAATGCGCTGCAGTGTTTAGGATGTGCCAGGCATGCGAGCGCAGATAAACACTTAAATCTGCTGAAATTAGAGGGAAATTCAATTGGACTTGCACATTCCTATGCTCATTTATGAGCTTGGAAAAAAATCTTAAATGGGAAAATTTCATCTTGCTTCACCGTAATGAAGTGCAAGTTTTTAACACCACGGTAGGAGCTAACAATGTAACGCTACCTCGCCTCTCTACCTTATAGATCAGGTCAGAGAAAATAGCATTTTATCTTATAATGAGGATACAACATCGAGTGTTCGCTACCACATTTTAGTATTCCCATCAACTAGATATTCTAGATCATAAGGGCAGCTCGTGTAATCATAATGTCAATGAGAAGGGCTGTTACAACTGAGACTAAAGATTACATGGAAAAAGCTGCTTTGAAACTGGTAATTATTACCAGTCCACTAATAGCAAATGATGCATTACAGTTTCACCGTATAATCTGTATTTCACTCAGCTCCTGCCAGTACAGCCTTATTATATTACAGCTCTCACAAATTCTAAATTCCTAAACTACAGTCATCAATAAACGTGTTACTTGCCATAATTTGCGAAATTACTTTGTTCATAACATCTTCGACTGTTATAAAGACCGGAATTGATTTCCTGCATGGCAAAATTAGGGCTACATTGATTTAGTGGAGTGTAAAATGTAATATTATTCTTCATTTGCTTGCCTGAAAAACAAGTTTTCAATTCACCATCCACGTTTGGTAATCAAGATAATAATTTAAATTTAAAATCATGTTTATGTACAAAACTTCCCTAAACAACCCACCATTTCCAAGGGAGCAATGTAAAACCAGGCAATAAAATAAAGCAGCGAAACAGTTAAAATCCACCAGCCATTTGCCTCCACCCCCTGCTTTGAAGAGAAGCGATTTCTAATTTGTCTATTAGTGCTTGATTAATTATGAAGGCTATTGACTGACCATATCACCACCTAGAGATACGTTCCAGTCTGATGCAGCCTTGCCAAACTGCAAGAATTACGGCACTAACCCACGTGTTGCCGGCCAACAGCGAGACAGGTCTTTAGCCCGCTACAGCAACCCCTGCTTTTTGGAAGGGTACTCGCCTTTCCTTCCTCCTGTCCCACCACCATCGCCACCATCGTGTTTGGGTCCCCCAAAAGCCAGCCAGGACTGTAGGAGCCGAAGGCTGTTGATCCGCTGATGTCTCCTAGCTATGGGCCACCCTCTGCGTCCACACGGCCTTCCCAGCTAAAGCATCTGGGCAAGACCACGGGCAAGCAAGGAAAGCACAGCAGGGAGGTGCAGTAGCTGGTGCTGGTCAAGGACGGAGCTGAAGAAGGTCCCACAGGGCTCTTCACGCCTCATCGTCCACCGGGGCAATGTGATGGGATGCGTTATCCAAAGCAGCATTGCAATGCCATCGGGCCTTCGGGCCGATTTCCAGGAGGCTAACAGGAATCCCCTAGATCGAGATGCGAGGCGGGTCACCGTTGAACCAGCCCTCCTCAGGCACTGACAGCGGGGCTGGAGCTCACATCCCAAGCTGCTTCACACTGAGGAATTTAAGGCAGAACGGGAGCATCAGCTCTCGCTCTCTGACCCTTCCTGCAGTATGTGTCGCTCACTTGTCCCACACCATGACCAACACAATGTCTTTGGGTAAAACACAATATCCTCCAGCCCTGCAAACTGTCTTTAGGGCAAAGCATGAAATCCCAGTGCAAACCATTCAAACCAGCGCAGAAGACACAAGAGAGCACCCACTGCTTGCCACCGCAGACAGTTCCCCCAAGTAGCCACAATCACAGACAGGTAACTGGGGTCCACCTGAATTTCTCTGGTTCTAATCTCTACGTGTTCTCTTTTTCTCTTGAGGGTTTGGGGTTTTTTTCTGGTTGATACACTGGAAAGCCCTTTGGTACGCAATGTGCCTCGCACACACACCCCCAAGTGTACTTGCGCACCCAGAAATCAAGGCACACTTCAAAATGTAGTTATTTTTCCATCCTGAAGTCACCCCTCCAACCTCTCCCACTACTCAAGGACCAGCCTAGCCCTTCTCACCCCGGCATCAGGCTGGGAAAGAGTTGGTTTCCCTCTAAGCCTCCCACAGAGCTGCTGCCTTCTGGGTACCGCACCCCAGCTCTGTAAGCACGGCCCCGATTCCGCTCTTCTAGCCAAGGACCGCGGCAGGCTGCAGCCAACCGTGCTCTCAACACACCCTGCTTGACGATCTGTCCAGACACCCCGTAAATCCAGCCCTGTTGCTCTTCAGCCGTCCACCCACCTTTGCTTTATCCACAACACTGATCAACCGCAACTGCGTATTCATTTCTAAATCACCGACAAAGTGCAACCCACCGCTGCGGCTCCCAGCAGCCCCCGCTGACCTCTCCCATCCACCAACACTTCTCCAGCTAAGCCCCCACGTTCCCAAACCCGTCAGCAGGCTCTGAATTGCCCGTGCTAGTGGTACCGCCCGGTGCTCGCTGTTCCTATACGCAACGCCACACAGTGCCGCACGCAGCGCCTTGCTGAGTCTATTCCATCTACATTTATCAACCAAAGTTGTCATCTGGAAGAATGAAATCAGGTTTATTTGACAAAAATCTATATTCCATAAATTTAAGTTGAGTGGCATGAATTATATTTCTGTCCTTTAATTCTTTATCAATTGAATCTTATATTGGCTTTTCATTATTTTGCCCAGAAGAGATAGGCAAAGTGTTGCCAACTCTCCCACAGTTACCCTGACCAGCTCCTGACGGCATTTCCCCAGTCCGTAAGCTTCATTAAAAACCAGCATCATGTGTCAACTCTTCAGGGATTCTTGGGTGCAAGCTGTCAGGACCTTTTCATTTAAAAAACATTTTATCTCCATTGGACCTTCTACAAAATCCTCCCTGGCTACTAATGAGCTAGAAAAAACATCACCCACCTATGATACAGAAACATAACACTGATGCTTTCCAGGCCTACAGCAGAAATATTTATTAAAAATTTCTACCTCACTCCTTCCATCCATCACTACCAGGGTGTCTCTTTTCCCCAGGAAGAACTCTCCCTGAGAAACTCTCCTCTTCTCCCCATCAGTGTCACACATGAGTCTTCCTCGGCACCTTCAGCTCCCCTGACCGGTTCTCTACCCACCATGGTTCCTCACTGTGATTAATTGCTATCTATTTTCCATTTTTTTAATTGTCACATATTGATTTTTTTAATATCTAATTGCTGTTCTCATCTCACCACTGAAGCGGGTGAAGTGGGTTTTGGATTTGGGCCAAAGTTGCCCTCTCCTTCCTGGACAGCTCATCAACTCTTTACAAATAGCTTCCAATTGCCATTCACATTTTCGCGTGTACGTTTTTCCTCCCAGTCAATTATACTGCTCATTTTCTTCATATTTGGGAAATTACCCCTTTAGGAAAATGACATGGGGATACCACGTACCAAATACAAACGTGGGGCCAGTATGAAACCTGACGGGTCTCACCCAGCGAAGTCTCACCTACCGTCACGTATTTACTCCTTTTCTACACCTTGGCCAGCAAAGGACTAGCGACAGGGCACAGCATTTCACTACAGCACAAATGTTTAGTGTTTCTCAAGTTACTGGCTCCTGCCTTAAAAAAAAAAGCAGCAGAACAGCTCTTGCCTGCCATGCCCCCAAAAGAAGTGATTTAACCAGTGACACAGGAGTGACAGATTTAGCTTCTGATCCGAAAAATGTTAGCAAATGAGTGGGATGGATACTGGCATTTGAGTGCCTTTAAGGGCAGTTGGCACAATTACTCAGTAAAATATGAAGAGATGGCTGCTTTCAGCATTAAGGGGCTTTTTTCATATTTAAAAAAAAAAAAAAAAAAAAAGCTGGCTCTTCTGTACTGCGCTCACAGATAACACCCAGTGCACTGAAAGGCAGAATATAGCTGGCTCTGAGCAAGACCCACAGCCACGTCCACAGCCACCAGCAGCAAAGCCAGACAAGATGCTGGGGAGAAGACCAGCTGGGAGGAGAAGCTGTCAGCTAGATGCCACTGCTGGGAGGGAAAAAAAAATAATTCTGGAGCGAGGCATGCAAGTTCAGGCATTGCCAAGTGAGTAATGGAATAATCTGCACGAGTGTGCCAATGTGCTTTGGAAGAGCTTGCTTCGTTTCTCAAAAGTCAGGGCTGGATCCAGGAAAGCTGCTCACCGGACACACCGGCACTTTACAGAAGTGCTGAAACACCACATGCAGCATCCTCTCGGTGTCCCTACCCGAAACAGGCAGCCCCGCAGTAGCACAGGACGGTGTCGGGGAAGGACCACCACATTAAGGAGCAAGATATTCGTGTAACATGTATTATACTACAGGGCATGGCAGTGGCTGCACACAAACACGCCGTATTAGAGACACCCCACTTTTCCTGGTGTTTTCACAAACTGAACGGCGGCGTAAGCCAACGGTGTTCTCAAGGATTACATTCACAGCTGCACATTTACGCCCCTGGAGAAAGCCCTGCGGCAGAGATCTCCGAGCAGACCAGGATCTGGCCCTCACTGCCTGGATGGTCCAGCCCTTGTTCCCAGCAGCATCTCGCCACAAGCCAGCATCACCAGCCCTGGTGGCTTAGCTCCTGTGTTCTCCTGCACCTTCCCCAAAACACCCCAAAAGCCAAGGTGTCTTTACTGGGCTACTGCACCTACAGGGCACGTACACACCTTTTGCTATCAAACTGCAGAGAACAAGTTAAAAGTGGCCTGAACACCTGCAACCCGCGGTGCTACTCTCTCCTCTGCTTGCCACCAATTATCAGAGGAACACCCTGAGCCAAACCCAGGAACTTCTTTATTCAGCTCTAATGTCAACTGACTGCTTGATTTTTGGACTGATAAATTTGGAGTTGTTATGGTATTTAAAGGGGGGAAGAAAAAAAATTGAATTAATTGTTACCACTTGTACTTGATTCAGTTCTTCTCCATCTGGCTTGTCAAATAACTCTTTTTTCCCCCTCTCTCTCTCTCTCTTACTCCCTCAGAAATCCGTACTGTTGAAATTCCTTTCAACTGAAAACTAGAGAAGTGAAACAGTTGGGACACGGGAAGCATCGCAGGGCCGGGAGATCAGTGGGTCCACTCCACGCCTGCAGCAGCCCACTTCTCCCTTGGTAAGAAATAGCTGCTTTGTCGTGACTCACCTTTTCCTGGTAGTCAGCAGCATCAGTTTAGATGCGGAACTGTAACTGTCCAAACATACTCTTTCCTTCTTGCACTAATTCTTCCTCCTGATTCTCCAGATTGCATAAGGCACGTTATTAACCTGGTCCGTCATTAACCAACTATAAGTAGCTGTTAGCACTGTTAGCATCAGCATTGTCGCTGTTGTTGTCATAATAATTACAATAATAATAAATAACAGCAGTAGCTGCATTTATGTACAACAGGGTACTTTCTCTCTAATCTTTTCTCTTTATGATTGGATGAACTGGATTCAGAAACACTAAAAGGACAACGTCCCCAAAACTCTTTAGGAAACGACACAGCATTGCTTGTGAAATGAGAAGCACCACTGCTGTTGTGCATTTGAAAAATAAAGGTCTGCAGATCAAGTCCACATTGTTTATGAATAGGCCTGATGGTGGGTCCTGGGACCAGCTTAGTTGTGAAAATGCCAAAAATCTAGAAGATGTTTTGCTTTGTGGGACCTTCACACCCCCATCTGCCATCTTTACCAGCCTTTCCTTATCTATGGCTTCTTGATAAAAGACTTACTGATAGACCTGAAAATAATTATTTTTCCCTCAAAGTCAAACTCCCTGAAATAATTTTAATAAAAGTGGCAGAAAGTTTCCTAAACCGAGTATCAATAATGCTATTTTTTCATTACACCCCCTCTTAAAAGCCCTTATTTTAAAGAAGAACGGGGCCAAAATGCTAACACCACGATCCAAACTTCAAACAGAAACCCAAGCAAAAGCAACAATAAAAATAAAGCTACAGCTGGCATTACCTTGCCATTCAAATATTTAGACTGGTGTTAGGAACTTCAGGAATTCACCTTTTTCTCCCAAAGCCAAGTTTTCATTGGGTTTTGCAGCACTGCTCAGGTTTCCACAGAACAGTTTTTTGGGCCCCAGGAAAGAGTGAGTGGGATGCGATGGAAAGAGGGAGGCCAGTTTCTCCCTGCAGAAGAGCAAAGGTGCAGCATCCTCGCGGGGGACACAGGCGAGAGCAGGAGGAGCTCCATCCACAGCCCGGCGGCCAGGCTCCTCAGAACCCTGAGCAGTATCTGGCCCTTGCAGAAGTGCATGCTTCATGGAAGACCATAGGTTGCAGCCTCAACGTATTTTCTGTATTTGCTTATTCTTCTAGGCAGAACCAAACCCGTAACACCTAGATTTTCCCCACAGAAGAATATTTCATTAACAACAAGCAATAAAATGGATGGGAGGCGTGGGGTGCTGGGGTCCCATCGGAGCATGCCAGCACTGCCAGGCATACCGGCCTGACCACAATGTCTGTCACCATTTTCAAGGCAATTATGATTTGGCCACCAGGAAAACCTGCTTCGAGCTCCAACTTGGCAAGTAAGGTATCAGGCTACGACTGATTTTGTGCTTTTTGAAAACTTAAGGGGGGTGGAAATCTGTTGCGTCTTAATTAGCAAGGAACAGAAGAAACCTGCCATCAGAAAATAATGCTGTGCTTGAAATCTGGCTTTGAATGAAGTTTTAAAAAGAAAGCCCTCAAGCAAAGAAGACCTGATCACGCACATGTATGCACCCTACACACTAACACTACAGGGATGGAGAAAGGGATGGAGAAATAGAGGCGATGCAGACTGCAGCATCACATGGGTAGCAGCTCCACTAGCTTCAAACACCAGTGGTGGGACCTAAAGGGCAAACTACATGGTGTTGTCAGCCCCACAGGAGGAACTCCTCGCTGATACCATCTCATTTCTCCAAAAATACCATTAGCAAAGTAACCACGTCCCAGGCACACAGGCTTCCCCACCCACCTCTCCTGGACTGCCTCTCCTGGCTGCAGGCCCAGGGTTTGTAACTCAAGGGACTCAAACATGAGTGGCATCGCTGGGATGACACCTGCTAAATCAGCTCCTCTGGACCTGCCTGGCACCAGGTATGTCCCCTGCTGGAAGGTCCACCTGGGCTCTGACCCAGCAAGGACCAAGCCTCATCTAAGCACCGCCCCGTAAAGAGCATCAAAGCCCTTTCCAAAGCCCAACCTGACAATCCAGCAAACTGACACCTTGCCCTAATGGTCTGTCATTATGTGTTTACCCAGTGGCTGCTGGGGACAATCAAGTCAACAATTCACTTCTAAAATGCAGTGTTGCAATTACACAGCTACAGAGAGCTTCCAAAACATTTTATTCGTTCTCATACGCCTATGTGATTAATTATTTCCTTTTCTACAGTTTTCTTCCTTGCTGGTGGCATCTGAAGAAAAGGCAGAGTACGCTTCAAAAGGTTTCTTGCAAAGGAGAGAAAGGAGATGCCCTAGCATGACATCTCAGGTCACCCCTGCCAGCGTGGGGCGACACGCAGCATGAAACCCCCGAGCCCTGGCAGAGGCTGCCGATGGGGTGCTTATCCCAGTTTATATCGCAGCTTCGGCCTTGCAGCCGGTACCCAGCATGGGCGAGTGTGCATCATGGATGCTGCTCTGCAATGCACTGTACACAAGCAGATCTCTTACATACAGAGAGAATCTCAGACCCAACGCCAGGCTGCTGCTTTCCTGAGAAGGGCTCACCAGCTAATGCTTGGTGACCCGATTAGCACTGTGGGACCTCGCTGGAGGACACAGCAGCTCTACCGCACAAGGCACTCCTGGAGAGACTGAGGCACGCTGGTGTTTTGAAATCGCTGGGAGCCCTCTTCCAGGGAGAAATGGGGGCCAGCACCTTCCCACTGCGGCTCACCACCAAGCACATAGCTGCCAGGGCATGGCCAGGCAGTCAAGTCTCCTTATCACCTGTGGGTTTGCTTTATTTTTGCTGCATTTCAAATATTAGCATCTCTGTTTGACGTGCCTGGCTCCGTAAAGCACATACACTTAAAGCATCGTCTTGCAGAGATGTGGTGGTCCCTGCAAGTCCCCGTTGGCCCCTTTCACCAGCCAGGCACTGCCAAGGTCCCTTCTCCATCCTACAGCATCCCTGCTCCCACACATGCTGGGCATGGTTTTAGTGGAGCCAAAAAGCCCCAGTCCTCAGCCAAGTGATGGGCTTGGGGACGCTTTCCTCAAGAGCCTTATTCCACCTTTTCCTTCCCAAAATTGATCCTCTTCAGTCTCTCCTCCTTCCCAGCCTTCCCCTTTGGCTTGCTTTCCTCTTGCTTTCAAATTAATGATATTTAGCTAGCAGCAAACCATCCTGACAAAGTGGGTCAGGGGAACTGCAGGTCCCCCCAAGCGACACCTCCATCTGCAAATCATCTGCCAGGAAGGCAAAGGTTTATTCTGTCCCTGAACAAGTTCAATGTCACCACAGAGTTGCAAGCACAGCAAGTGCTGAACCAGATCCTACGACGTTTAGTTTCATAACTTGCGCAAGCGAGTATTAGTAGAATCGATAATATATGTATTTTCCCCTCCCTGCTTTGCAAATAGGACCAAAAGGTGTCGTAAAGTTGTCCAGTCTCCTCCAGTTTTATCCTGTCTCCTCTCCATCGCTGAGATATCCTTGAAGTTGAAAATGATATAATACTCCGAATATCTGGAGTTTGGAGGATGGAAGACTTGCAAGAATTGCTACAGCTTTATTGCGTTCTCGGGGCACCGAGAGTATTTACCATACATACATCAAGTCAAGGAATGCAAAAAGGGCATACAAAAATTTGGCGCTTCGAGCTCAGGAGTTTAAATTCCCAGGAAGGCAGATAAAAGAGTGATTTTCTTATTTATAGATTTGCAGATGAAATCCAACAAAACCAGTCATCCCCCCCACCCCTCCAAAAAAAAACCACCCAAAAGAAACCAAAAAAAAAAAAAACCAAACCACCAACTCCCTCCTTTTTGTCAGTAAGGTTGATTCAATTTCCAGGCTTGCAAGGTCTCCTCTCGCCGAGTATTACCCGACCCCAATAACACGCACTGTTCCAAGGTTAAGATCTGTTTCCTTACAATAATGCAGAAAGCTGTTGTTTCAGTCGCCGCTGCAGAATTCAGCTTTGAAGGACAGGTTAGTACCACACTACATTTAACTGGATTCAGTTCATCTGATTATACAGTGCCTTGCTTTCTGGAATATGTAATCATCTCTTTCTGATGACATTTTAAATATCCAACTAGACAAATAATTGCAGCAATAATTGATAGCTGAGTCAAGCTGGAAGATTATTGATTGGCACAGTACCCGCTGAAACAAATGTTCATCTTTCAAACATTACAGTGAGGATGCTTAAATCTAACTTTTGCTGATAAATGATAAAAATTTGATTTACTGATAAAACCACCGGAATAGAATATGCACTTTGGGTTTTGATTACCTTGTGAAATTTTTCGAAGAAAAATTAGGTAGCGGGATTTATATTCTATTTCATGTGAATAATTGCCAAGATATGGATAAGCCACTGAACATAAACACACACGGAGAAGTCTTAAAGAGTTGATGATTAACTCTTTACCTTCCTGAGTGGAATTTATCTGTTCCTAATCACTGCTTACATGGGATTTTATCCTACAGCCTTCCCAGGGATGCCTCGCATGGGTCTCATTACCGGCGACAGGAGTTACACGTTGGGAAAGATCCACCCCCACCACCCCCCCCCCCATCATTTTCCCAGCACCTCAAAGCCCTCAGTTGAAATGTGCATATTCTTACTCCGCTGTGAATGCAGCCGAAATGAGGGTTTGGTCTCATCTGCAATGGTGTAAATCAGGAGCACCAGCGCTCAAATCTGCAGCACTGCATAAAAGCAGCAGGAGGGAGGTCAAGATCAGGTGCATTCACAAACTGCATTCGCTGTCTTAAAGGGAGGAGGTTTTAAAGCTGAAATAGAACCACTTTTCAGCTGCTGTTACACAGGGGCCTGTTTAAACATGGGTTTCCTTCTAATTATGAAATTCCGGACCCCGCAGCACTGCCTATATGTCAGGGGGAGAGAAAGGGGGAATTTCTGAAACTTACTGATTAGAAAGCAGAGCGAGCGGCCGCGGGAGAGGATTGCGTGTGGGGAAAGGCAAGCGATGAGCTGCCTAGTTAGGGCAGAGGAGCCGTCGCAAAGCAGAAGCCTGAAATTAAGGAAAAGCACCAGAATATTTGAGCAGGGAACAAAGAGCATAAATTCCAGAGTAAGAGATGAAAAAAGCACTGAAACGTTTTGAAACGGAGCCATTAGGAGCTGATTGAGTCTCAGAGCTACTGTTAAAAATCAGCCGCTTGTTAGATGCAGCGATCAGCCGAGCCCTGACACTTAAGGCGTATGAGGGGGCTTGTCGAGCGGCTTCACTCTAATTTAGAGATCCTCAGTTAATTAGAAAGCCCTCAGATTTTCTGCAAATGCGGGTCGCTATCGACAGCTCATGCTTTTGATGCTTTCTGGGTGACAGTTGCCGGACTGACCTTCCTGGTGCTGGCACGGCTGCCCAGACCCTTACCGTGTCAGGGAATTCAATCACCACCACCAGCGCCGGTGGGAAGCTACAAGTAAGGTTACTCCACTCCTACACGCCATTTCCTCCTCTGAAATGATCTCTCATGAAATCTGCATTTGCTTAATGCTATAAATAGCTCCAGCTTTGAATTAGTAGTAGTATTATTTTTTTCCCCTGCCGAATGGATGTCACAGCCAGCCCAGGACTCCGGAGAGTTTATCGACAGCAGCGCCAGCAGAGCTTGGGAGAAGTGCTTTGCAGCGGACGACCTGCTCACACTGAACCCACAGCCGTGATGGTGGGACAGAAACGTCCCTTTGAGATGCTCGTTTCCCCAATACCTATGGCAGGCAGCAGTGGCTGCAGGGAACAGAGTCCCTGGCCAGGGGACAGCACTGCCCAAGCTCCCATGGGCACCCAGCACGTACATCCCACGGGGATGCCTTTCCCGGCTGCGAGCAAGGTCTGGTGATGCTCTCCGAGCAGAAACCACTGATAATATGTAATACAGGGCAAATACTGACACCGGCGAGCATCAAAAAAAAAGAGGCTTGTTTGGAAATGCAAGGAAATGAGTGGAAGTTACAGTGACAACCCAAAGGCAAGATGACAGACCTGCAGTCACACAGGGAGTTGGCGGCAGACACTAGAAAATTAACTCTCAGGAACAGTCTAGCATTGGCAGGGAAATGAATGAGATGATCTAAGAGATATTTTCCACCTCTAATAGGATTTGATGATGATTTTGCATAGGCTTTTGTGCTAGCCTGGCTTTTGATAAAGGCATGGTGTCTCTTTTCAACCCACATGCAAGGGAGAGATTAATAAGTTGCAAACTCGGCCCACCTCAGCTATAAATGGTTCCTGTGCCTATAGGGGGAAAAAAGCCAAGCTATGACTGGAAAAAAAAAAAAAAAACCCACAGTGAACTGAGTGCAGTTAGTGCTTTTACACCCCAATCTTCAGTTATTAAGAGATTTAGAAAGGAGAGAAAAATTCTCCTCCAGCATCCAAAAAAGCATCAATTTGGTAGCCAGACAGGGTAGCAATGCACAGACTGTGGCCAGGTTAGGAGCACCAGACCAAGACCCTTCCAAGGAGAGCCCCACTGGGGGCTGTGGGATGCAACAGGAGATGAGAATGGCTCCAGCACATCTGGCAGGTCACCCTTCCCCCATGCAGACGGGGGCAGAGCCACTGGCAGGTGAGGATGGCCCTCATTTGGGAAGACCTGGTGTGGAGACTTTTGCCCGCTCAGGGCCTCGGACTGGCGGAGGATAAGACCAGAGGACTAGTCTCAGAGGATGGATTAAGATAGCACTGATGGTAGAGAAGAAAATGGAAACAAGAGTCATTTTTAAGCGTACAAAACAGATTGCAGAGAATCCCATCTTTTAGCAAGATAAGCATTTTCCTACAGGAAAATGCAATTAGATGTTGTAACTGCTAGCACTTAGATACCAGTAACAGACAGCGATAAAAAAACCCTAAGCCCACCTGATTAAGTGAATAATCTTCTGCACAGACTACATGGTCATATCATGATACCCTTTCTTGGGACAAATGCTCCCTTACTCCACGGGTTGTTCCGCTGTTACTTTTCAGCAGGAAGATTTGGGGATGCAGGCCCTGCTTTTTAGCATCACTAAGACTAAACTCTGAGCCTTGCTGTTGCCTCACCCTTGCGCTGGGCCAGATGAAGGTGGCTGCCATTCAGAAGAGAGCCACTCTCAGGCTCTTCATCCATGAATCTTCCTTTTCTGGCTCTTCACCCACTTACTTTGACGATACACCGGATAAGGGGGCTGGGACCTCCATCACTCATCTGCTTACGCTAGCCAAAGTCAGCCTACATATGCTGCTGTACATGCTGGTGCACAGGAGGACACAGGGCACACTGTGACCTGCCAGCAGCACCTCTACATCCACGCAGCCAGGACAACACGCCAGGCAGCCGCGGGCTGGTCCCTGCCGGCGTTGCTTCCCTTGCTGCCAACATACAGTCTCCCACAGGGCAGCTCTGCTTTTTGGGAAAACCAGACCACGGGGCCAAAGATGAGCAACCAGATACATCCCCGCATGCCTGACCACAGCCTTCTGTTTGCAGCAAGTGTTTCAGGTTCAGGGCTGCCGTTATTTGCACTGCAGCCAGGTCTGGCAGCCGCCACAGGGGACCAGAGCCCCTCAGAGCACGGCCCTGCACCCAGAGATAACGAAACGACAGTTCCTGCTCCCAGAGCTGGCAATTATCATCATCGCTATTATAACCTGACAAGAGGGGCTGCCAGTTTAAATAGGCCACTGCTTCGACGCCAACGCTTCCCACTCCTCGGGCTTAGGAGTGCTGAATATTTCAGCAGGTAAACGGCAGAAGTCACAGCCCTCCCATTTGTTGCCACATCTCCTAGCACTTCTGAAAAACCACAGCGGTGCATTCACGGTTGGAGTAAAAGAAATTGGCTTCACATCATGTTTTAGCGATAATACAGTAAAAGAGCAATAACGTTAAAAACAATTAACACCAAGATGCTGCAATTAATCGCACCTTAAGTCCGAGGAGCTCAGTCGGCATGCTTTGCAAACGGCCGTTAATGCCACAAAGGCTGTACAGGGAGTGGAAGCGCTGCCTGCGATCCCACAGAGGCATTTTCCAGCCGCTTACCTCCAGGTCTGCAATTTCTCAGGGATGGGAGCACGTCCAACAAGCACCGGCGAGCACATGGCTCATACCTGCCACCTCCAGCACCTCCAACAGCCTGCCTGTGCCTGACCCCCCATGTTCCCCAAAAAGGGTGCTGGATGCTGTGGTGATGGGCAGCAGCTCCGTAGAAGATGTAAAAGTCCTTGAGTCATCACTTTACCTGAAGGTGTTATCAGAAAACACCCTGTCTGGGGGCAGGCTGGGAGATGGCCGTATATAAGGCAGGTCTGAAATTGCCATCAGCTTCACCTCGATCTTTTTCCGATGTCCTTGGCCATCCAGTTAAGATCTGACAGCATTTAAAGATGACAGTGCTTGAGGTAATGGGACAATGCCGTAACAGGATTACAGGAAATGTGAAAGAAAGGACATACGTACGTAATGTCATTTAGGTAATGTCATCTATGAACAGGTTTTGCTGCGATTTTTGCTGACAAAGAAGTCAGTCTCACTTATACAATTCCTTGTAAACTCTGTTATTGCCATAAATTAGTTGACTTCCTCCTGAAAGCTTTTTAGACACGTCATTGCAAATATTTTTTCCAATTTTCTTGGTAATCTGAGGTAGGGTATCCTTGCGGGGGGGGAGGGAAGCGACACAAACCAGCACGAGGCAGCGAGCGGGGCGAGGCAGCGGGATCGAAGGACTCCCCGCCTGCCCTCCCAACCTAGCTGCAGCACCCAGACTTTGTAAGATCCTCCCAATTGATTTCCACCCAGCTATTTCCCCGCGTCCTTTTTCCATCAGTATTCCCTTTCAGTCCCACCGCAGCTGCCCCCAAAACAGCTTCCTCAGTGTGCCCCACCAGAAGTGCTGCATGCGTGCCAAGCAACTGACCGCAAACAAAAGCTTGTTTGACCAACGCTTGTTCCGAAACAAAACCCTGGCTGGAGAAGGAAATCCCGCAAAGGAGGGGGGATTGATGCTAGGACAATTCGGAAGGCGAGCCCAGGCGTGCTCACCCCCAGGGACTGGCATTCTCGCCAGACAATGGTGTCTGGCCTCCCCATTCACTGCCCGCCTTGCACTACCCCCCAAAAAAAAAATCCCCCTAAAAGCCATGTTTACTATGTAGTCTGATAAGCGGGGGAGATGCCATTAAATTGAGCTCACAACCATCTCGCGTGCTGCCCGCAGCATCTCAGGGACAGAGGATGGACAATAGAAGAAGTTTCTAAAGGACTTGGCGAAGGGTTTCTGGAGCTAAACTTATTGCTAGGAAATACTGGGATGAGTTGATTCCGTCTACGTTGAGTAGTTAAAATTAACAGCCGAGGGGGTGGCTGTGAGGTCCCCACTTGCTACCCTTTCTTGGGGAATGTTTACTGCTTCGGAGCAAAATGTTTTTTTCAAACTCCTCATCCTCGCCTTAGATGACTCCTTCCACTTAGCCTGGCAAAAGCAGCTGTTACAACAAAACCAAGCCTTTGCCCCCCCACATCTGCCTGCCATTGGCATGTGAAGTTACCGATTAAAGGAAACACCCTCCCTGGGCATGCAGCCCCCTCCCTCGATAAGTACGGTTGGAAACCACAGGAGTTGCACAGGCCAGCTCACGTGCTGCACGCCAGCCTGACCATCTTATCCGTTAATAAACAGACGTTCAGGTCTTCGTCACATTGAGCAACATTGACATCTGCCCGTTTAGGCAACGCGCTGGGCAGCAGCTGGGTTTGCAGCCGGGTGGCCGGCGGGATTTGCTGTAGGATCCCTGCAGGCTTTCCTGGGGGCAGGGTCCCACCGTCTGTCCACTCGGGTTTGTGTTAATGATGGAAGGTGCTTGTAATAAACAAAGCTATGTTAAAATTCCTCACAAAGTTATGACATTCAGCCCTTGAACGGCACGTCCTAGACCAGCCATCACCGAGCTGTCCCCAGGAGTGTGCCTCACCACCCACTACGCCAGGTAGAGACGGAGAAACCAGCCGAAGCAGCTCCAGTCCTTCCCCCTGCACCCACACGGCGGTCACCATCTAAGGAGAAGAAAAGCTTTTGCTGTGATTAAAGGCAATTTTCTAAAGCGCATTTCCCATTTCAGTGCCAAGGCCTCTCACAGTGTTTAACACATACACGTACATTTGCAAGCACGTACACATATTCCTACCCCGCGGATGCACCTGCGCAGGTGTGTGATAAGGTATCTGTGAGATACAAGTACACAGGGCCAAGCCACAAAACTGAGATGTAGATTTGGGTACTGTTCAGAGTGCCAATGCGACAGCCCCGATCCCAGGGCAAATTGCCAGTCCCCTGCTTTCAGAGTAGGATGTGCCCCTCTGGACACTGCCTACCTGCCAGTTTTGCTGCTGTCTGAGCTTCCAGCTCTACAGAGATACGACCACCACCCAGCTTCCCCAGGGCTGAGAGACAGCCTTGGAGGATCCTGAAGTGGAAGCCGAGGTGTAGGACCTGTACCCTTGCAGCGGTTCCCGAAGCACCTGCAGCTCCCTGCCCACTTCAGCAGGACGCATGGGTGACCAGCATCAGACCCGTGCAGGCTGTAACCAGCTGCAGTGCTGCAATCACAGCCCCTGTGCACGCGCCCTGTGCTACACAACCCCACGTTTTTAAGCAGTTCTAAGCAGTTGTGCACCTACTTCCCCATCTTCTCTAAAGTCAGGCTTTGAAAAGCCCTCCAGACTGGTGTGTCCCTACAGTCACCACCTGGCACTCAAGATGAGGATGTCCTGCGCCACTGCGCCCACCCAGAGAGGGACAGAGTTACTGCTACTACAGGAAACAGCAAGGGGGACAGATGACTACTTCAAAACCTGCCCACCCCAGCCACGCTGCCTGTGAGACACCCAACAACCCTGATCCACAGAGCTACACTATACATGGAGCAATACACTACACAGACCTTTTCTTTTTCTTTTTGTGAAATTAATAATGCCATCTTAAACTTGCCCTTAGCACTTACTGTTTCCATCTGCCTCCTCTGAAGCTGGGATGCTGCAGTCGTGGAGCACATCCCTGCTGGAAGCTAAGAGAGAGGCTGCCAGGGAAACACGTGCAGACCCTCCTGAGCCAATTAGCCATTTCTGAGTGTAGCCCCACTACTTCCAGAAAACCAGCCCCAACCATTCCTGCCCCAGCAAAGCCTCTCTGAGCACAACGCTGCCCTGCAATAGCTTGAACAACTCTGCACAGAGGGAGGGGAGCGACCCCATCCCATCCACTGCAGCTACACACGGCAGGAATTCACATCTCATGGCCAAATGAGACGATTTTGACAAAACGTGTGTAGGTGAAATTTCAGGAATGGAGTTATTCCTGTTAGAACATGGTCAGAAAAACAGGGTGCATGCCCTCGTTATCTGGCTAACCACATTGCTGCGCTGTGCCTGGTCTGGCCAGCTGGGCGAGCAGGGATGCTGCAGTGCTGGGTGCTGCAGGGGTAGGGCCAACACAGCAGTCCCAGCGAATCAACCAGCCACCACGGAAAATCTGGCTTTAGTCCCTACCGGGAGCATCAGGAGGCGACTTCTCCCTCCCTGACACACTCGACCCTTTCCTTGTGTCTGGCACATGTGTCCAAGCCAGTGCGTCTGCAGCAGCAGAGGGGAGCGCTGCAGCTGGGGATGTGGATGAAACAGCCTTGTGGCTCTGCTCTCGCTATACAGCAGCGGGTCCCAGGTGATGGGCTGCCACAGAGGACAGACGCTGCTCGCTGCTACCTAACATAAAAGGCTGCTGGAGCACTGGCTGCTGAACCTGACATCTCAGACGCTGCTCCAGGAGGCCAGAGCCGAGGCAAACACAACTCATTTATAAATTATATATCACGTGGGTTTTCTTGTTGTTTTTGTTGTTGTTTTGTTGTTTTTTTAATTTAAATACTATTAGGCAGAAATTCTGCAGCAATTTGCTTTGTTTCTTTGATCATGGGATTGCTACTCTTCTTTCCCTGGGGAAAAACATGCCCTAAAAACAAACAAATGCTGCACTGGAAGTAACAAGCCCACTCTTTTGAAACCTCTGGAGATACACTCACAGCTGTTGGAAGATACAAGTTCACCCCTAAAAACCAAAATCATCCTGAACTGTGATGCTGAAGGACACCAGGAGGCCCGCAGCAGCCCCAGACTCCGGTTTCACATCCTTACAAGCATTTTCCAAATTCCTAATCTAACAAATAAGCGTGCAACAGGACACACAACCACCATCAGCATGTGAAAACATGGGGCTTTCTCTGCCAGGGCTGGGGCAGCGACTGATGTGCTTCAACCCTGCTCCGGGACAGCACTTCTTCCCCGTTGGGGCTTTCAATCCATTCAGATAACTGCTGGAAGCCTCCAGCCTTCCCTACCACTGACTCCAACTCTTGTTGCTTTTGTAGGGCTGGAACGGTCCCCTTGGCCTCCTGGCAGCAAGCGGTGTGAACCCTGCCTGCACGTATTTGATCTCAAGTGGGACTGACGTCCCTTTTTCAAGGTTCATCCTAGAGTGCCAGTTGGATCCCATTATCCATGGCTCCAAGAAAGCTTTAAGAAAACCGCAGCTGCAGTGTGAATGGCCATCAAGCCATACAAGTCGGCAACACTGGGCTACCTACCTATGCAAATATTTGGGCTAACTTCCAGCAGAAAAGGCACAAGATGACTTCTCTTCTACACCTACTCCAAATCCATTTACATCTGGCTCTGCACTCCACCTGCACATAAGCCACCCCAGTCTCCTAAATCCTTCTTTTGGGTGATGACTGTCATTTTCCTATACAGGGCCTGATGGGATGTTCAGTCAATAGGAAGCCACCCACCATCGGCTGCAGACTTTGGGTCAAACCCTCTGTGAGTGACCCAGGGGAGGAACAGCATGCCAGGATAAGGTGGGAATGTGCAGCCTGGCATTAGAACATGCCTCTCAAATGCAGGGGGTTACCCCTCCACCACCCTTCACAGGTGGCCCTGAGCTTGTTCAGCCCACAACCTCACTCTGTGGCTGCTCTGAGTCAGCCCTGTGCCACATGATTGCATACGTTCGGTGCTGAGCCTGAACTAATATAGCCAGGCTCTCTGCGGGGCTTATCAGCTCAGGCTGGGTGCTGCACAGGCTCAGCACCAACCCGGTCCTGGCTGGGTGATGGCGCAGGTCCAGCCAGCTCTGAGCACAAGCAGAGCTTGCTTGCATCCGCTGGCAAAATGTATGCAAGCTGTAAGAAGTACGCCTCGGAAACCCTGGAAATCTGACAGCTTTTTGTGTTGTAATAATGCAATTCAAAAGACTATCGGGATTGTATAAATATTTGTACAGACACTTATCGTTGTAGCAGTCAGATACTCGGTCCCCTGAATCAGCTGATCTGCTTCAAGTCCTCGCCTCCGTTTGCAGAAGTCTGCTAACCAAAACTGTGCAACCCCAACGTAGCCATCTACACAGTGAAACATAAAAGCCTCTGTTTATGCAAACAGCCTCCATCCTCTACCCTCCCTACTTGCTGGGTGGCTGTCAGCAAAATAAAATAAAAAGTGGGATCGGATTCCCAGCCTGCTAAAAGAACACAAGCAGGATGTACATTTTAGCCAATGAATTAATTAATTATTATTAATGCAATGAATGCTCACTAGGAAATGTTTGTACTTTGCCACTGTAATTAAATATTCTCACTCATGCAGCTCTCAGCCTTCAGAAATTAGGACTGCATTTTGTAGTCTTTTTTTTTTTTAATAAGAAAATACTTTCACACTGAATTTTTCATTTTCTGCTGGCACGGAAAGGCAGGAGAAGGTCTCTTAATATTCATGCCCATTTTCCTTTCTAAACAGTTACAAATACCTTTTTTCAGTGGCATATACAGTTTTCGGAATGAAAAGTCCTCTGTCATCTTTTCTCCAGTACAAGCTTGATCTTGACGAATGAAGCAGACCCCATCACCCTTCCCCGTGTGAGTGGGTGCCTTGCTCTGCACTTACACTGCTTCTATTTCCATCCCTGTGACCTAGACCACCGGCTTCTTGATGAGTAGGTACCTATGCAAGGCAGCTCTCATCCAGACCAATGGGAAAACTCGTTCAGGGAAGGGCTCGCCCGCAGCACAAGGACTGCAATGCCTAACCCTAATGAAGGACCAGTTTCTAATCCCTTTACTCGAGGTCCGTTTGCTTCAGCCAGCTGCTCATGAAAGAAAAGGCAGCAGAAGCCAGCCCCCTGCCTCCATGAAATGGGTCAAAGACAAAAGACACATAGGGTTATTACTAATTTGGTAGGAAAGCACCCAACACATAACATAATTCCACCACTAGATTTTATCACTTTTACTCATAATGAGCAAATACCAGGGAATCACTGAGGAGAGGGCTTCCCACCTGCTCAGAAGGAAACCGGACCCAGCTCCTACATGCTGGAGCCACCAGCAGAGCCACCGCCAGAGCTGTGCAGCCCCAGCTCCCCACCTGGGTAATTAGCCACCAGACCAGGTGAACTTCACCTGCCTCACCCTTCCCAGAAAATAAAAAGTACCACAGCTCAGGTTCAGGGATTTCATTTTAATCTTCTCTTTACCCTCAGATGGACACGCGCAATCGCTCCGTTTTGCCATCCCCAGCCATCGCTGATTTAGCTAATGCTCCGTTCCAGCAGGAAACATCTTAACTCTGAAGATCTGATGATTGCCCCAGCAATCAGTTGTTCAAATAGTTGAAAATTAAGACTATTGCACACAAAGTAAATTAAGTAATTTTCTACTCTCCTAGGGTCTCCCAAGTCTATCAGATTTCCCATGACTGGTATGTCATGCTGCCTCATTACTGTAAAGAAAATACAGCTCTGTGAGTCCTTTAAGTGGACTACCCTCAAAGACTCAGGGAAAAAAAGATCTTTGCAAACACAGATCCCCACTGCAAATGAAACGATGAGTAGCAATCGGCAGTGCATGTGTATCATGCCTTAGGCTGCATAAACCTCTGTAACCCCAAAAAGAGTGCATGCAGCTGCTCTCTCTGACACCAACTTTGTCAGCAGAGATGTTTTTGCTCGCCAACATGCCAGCAGAATTGGGGGCGAAGGAAAATGCCCCCCCCCCCCCCGTGTAAAAAGCCTACAACCTGATCCTTAAGTGGGTACCACTTCAGCATCCTTAATACAGCAGTCCTACCTCTCAGTCTCCTTCCGAAAGTAAGTGTGCAAGGCAGATTTTTAGGCCATGGCTGATCATTTTTAAGTAAGCGTTCTGAACTCGGCCTGCAAACATTGCTACCACAGTGCTATGGGATGCTCTGTTAGCTTCAGCCATTAAAACAAGCCTTCAGCACGGGGACGGTGCTGCACCACTTCCCGTCGCTCCCTGGATCCCTTCCACCCTGGCTGCAGCATCTCAGAGAGGTTTTGTTCCCGAGCCCAAACAAGCTGGAATCGTTCCCAAGCATTTGGAAACCTTGAGCCGAGCAATAAGCACTTGGCATTATGGTAATCACCTGGTGGTGGCCGCTGTAACTTCATTTTACGCTGAGACTTTCATAGAAACCCTCTGGTTTTGGACTATTTTTTCTTTGCAGCAGAAACTCTCCCTGGTTGGTCTCAGGCCAAAGGTGAGCTTTTGTAAGACAGAAAAAAAATTAATCAGTCAACTTTTTTTCAGCTAAAAAGAGAGGGGATGGGAAAATCCCACTGACAACAGCTTTTTAAGACAGTTAGTCACAAGTTACCAAACAAGGGGACAAACAGCCACCCCACGTTCACATGCAAATCAGGCCCTCAAGGAACTGGCGCTTTATAGATTGGTGAGGAAAGCGAGAGGAAAAGAAAGCAAATGCTATTAACGGAGTTAAATATTTTCGTATGTGCTTCAAAGCATGTCCAGATATTACTTTGTGCTCTGCTTCTTCAGCAGAAGCTGGCCCATGAGGCCGGGCCCCGCCACGGAGGCCCATCAGGATGCACAGGGAACCCACCTTCAGTGTGAAAGATGGCCAAGAAACTGGAGCTCTTGGGTTCTTCCACCCTGGGGGCATTCTAGAAAGTCTTGACTTTCCAAAAACACCAGTCATGACTGCCCCAAACACCAGGTTCACCAGGGGAACCTTGAGAACCCACATTTCAACAATACTTGTCCTTTGGCATGAGGCTGGAAGAGTGTGTCAGTCCTTCAAGACCAGGGGAAAAACAAGAGGCAAAACCCGCGAGAGCCTGACGAAGCAGCAGGCACCCACTACCCAAATGACCCAAACAATAAGGCCAGTCACCGGGAACTGAGCCAATGCTCCTATGGACTCCTCACACATCTCTTTGCCTACAAATTCCTCTAGTTTGTGCAAGCATGGACTGTGGCAGCCCCTTCTGCTCCTCCAGGGTCTGTCTGCACTCAGCCATCAGTGAAGTTATACTCATGAAAACCTCTTGCACAGGCATGGAAATCTCCTGCCTGGATCAGGAAACTTCACCCAGCCTCCACAATCAGAAAAAAACCCTTCCTTTCATCTGTTCGGGTGTTTTGCATTAGCACAGGAGCACCCCTGAATGTATCTACATCAGCATTTTCATCTGGAGGAGATGCCTTGGTTGGCCCCACTTGCCATGTCTGAGTTCAGTGCAGCAAAGTTTTGTGTGCATTCTTATCAGGTGTTTTGCAAGGGAAACTAAGCAGAAGGCTTCACCCCAAAGTGTGCCAGACGCGCTGCGAGCCCCGCTGCAGGCGCAGGAGCCCAAAGCAGTGATGGATCCTGCAGGCAGTCTTGGACCAGTTCAGTGGGGACACTTGGCTTGGGCTACCACAGCACTGCAAGGCTGGGGCAGAGCTCCTAAAGACAGCATCTGGGACCTAATCCCAGGTGTAAAAAAGGCTGCAGGGTAAAGCCTGGGTCCAAGCAAAGCCTGAGCAGAAAATCCACATGCTGGAGAAAGCTATGAGTATGACAGGGTAGAAGAACATGACCACTCCTCAGCCACCTGCTGAAGCCTTGGGTCATTCAGAGCAGGGCTGTGGTGACCTGGACCTGCACAGCTATTCCTGCTGCCCCCAGGCCCCTGCCTCACCCACGCCTTGTCTGGGATGGGTGTTTGGAGAGGTCACCTACTCAGTAAAGGTGTGATTTGGAGAAATAACCCACACCTCAGTTGTCCATCCCAACCCAGATAAGCACCAGGGAGGAGTGCCCCCTCACCTGCCTTCCAAGTCCCCACACGGAAGTGTAAGTACAAAACAGACAGAAGCATCCCAGCACTGAGCCCAGTGCATTTTTCCTGGCTTGTCTGCAGTACAAGAGCCTGAGAAATGCCAGAAGCCTGCTCGCCAGCAGCTTATTTCCAAGTGCTGGGTGTTCAGGTCTTGCATTTCCCCCCTCTTCCTCCTCCATCCCTCCCAGCATGCAGGCACCTAAAAGGCGATCACCCACCATGGCACAAAAATGTTGCACAAGCCATGACTTTCCGCTGCTTACCCCTTATCTATCCTCGAGTCCTGATAAAACCGACCTATGACCTCCTGCTCCTTTTATTTATATTATTATTTCCTTTTGAAACCAGATTCACTCAGCTCTCCGGATACTAAAAGGGAGCTGCAAAGAGCCCAGCCCTGCTCCCGCTAGAAATGCTGGGATTTGTAATATTTTGCTTGGAAGTGGGTGCATGCAGAAGCCGCCGGTGCAAGCAAAACCAAACAGCGCCAGAGCAGTTTTCTCCTGTCCTTTCCCAACCAAGCCTGCTATTCTTGGGCACCATTAAACTGAGGAATTTTCCCTCTCCCTCTCCTGACAATACGTTACTGGAAAATGTTTATGCTGAGGATTAAATACCCATCCGGGCTGGAGAGCATGGTTCATTCACAGCTTCTGCTCTTCAGCGGTGCTTCCTCCGAGCTGGCTTTCAAAGGCTGTTTTGCAGCTCCCCAGCTGGGGAAGGCAGCCCATGGCCAGAACCCGCGGGTACAATCCGGTACGGCAGCTGGCAAGCTTGGGAAATCGCTCGGTGCACAACCGAGAGGGCTTGGTTTCAGCCGGACAAACATTTTCTCCACGTTGGCTAACATACAACGCTCTGCCCTCCCGCAAAGTGCCGGCTCACCCCTTATCTCTCCATCAGGGCTCATAGGGGTGGCTGCTTTTCCTCCCCCAGCGTACCGGATCAGGCCACGCAGACACCCGGCCAGGTAACTGGAAGGGGCACCCGCAGAGGTTCACGCCGACAGCCGGGACGGTGCCCAAACCCAAAGCTACTGCAAGCACAGGTGCTTCGGTGTTCGTGGTGAAGAACCCCATTTCTCCCTCAAAAACACTCGACGGAGTTTTATTTCCCTGCCGGCAGGCTCAAATAACATTTTAAATGCCAAGATTTATATGCAGACACTTACAAATGTATTCCATTATAGCCTTTGCAAAACTACATTTCAACCTAAACATTCAATTAATGTAATTAAATTGCTACCTGGCGGTATTATCTAATTTAACTTCGGATCCGTGCTATTGAAAAGCATGTGTCTTTTAGCACTCCGACTGGCAAGACATGTGATAAACAGACCTATAAACATGTTGGCTCAACTGAGCTGTTTAAAAATAAATTAGCAAACTATAAAAATAAACAGTAACATACATATGTACTCAATTATGAACCAACTCTAATTTTTGTTCTGAAATACTGTCTTTGACCTTAGTCATAAACAAGCACTATTAAAAAAACATAATATCTCAACAGACAGAAGGGCAGGGATTAAACACTCATTGAGTGCAGCAGAATGCAAAATAATGGATGAAAAGGAAGAAGAAAAGAAAGAAAAAGGGGGGGAGAAAAGCTCACCCTTTATTAAATGCAGCAACCTATACCCACCGCAAGCATTTATGTTGATTAAAACTGCTCAGACTCGAGATGAAAAAGTTAAAACCTACCGAAGTGCATATGGTTAAAAACCTGGCAAGGTCTAGGGAGAGGAGAGTTTAGCTTGTGGCCTGGCTTTGGGAGGGAGGGCAGCGTGGGTCCCACGGAGCCACCCGTGGCTCTCAGCTGCCCAGCTGGAAACCCCGCTACCGCCTTTCAAGAATTCAGCCATCCCAAAACATGGCAGAAAGGTGGGAACCATCCTCACACCGGCCACACCAGAGCAGGGGGGAAAAACCAACCAAACAGATTTTTTTTCAAGACCGTAGAGCGGCATCCAGACCATGTTTTTGCCATTAATCTAGCACTCCCGTAAGAAAAGAACAAGGCACCGTGCTACGGCTGCCAGCGCCAGGAAGGAAGGAAGGCAGAAAAGAAGGAAGGATGGAAAGTTGATGCACAAAAGGCACACTTTGCACCCGGGACAGAGATTTTCAAGGCTTTCAAGCCACACATGAGGGCACCAACGTCTCTCCCCACAGCAAGACCCATGCCTGCATGTGTACCCATGAGCAAAACCTCACAAGAAACCCAAAATCACCAACCAAAGTAGTTGAGCAACTGCTAAGCACTTCCTCATCACCAAGAACCAACCCCAAACACCAACTGCCAGCGGGCTGTCTCCCCAGAAACACCTTGTATAAATAAAAAATAGGAGGCAACTCATGTTCATCGACACACAGGCTTGAAAACAGGCAGAGAGAGGCGGGTGGAAGAAAGGCTTCGCCCCAGGCCACCTCCTCACCAGCAGTGAGACACGTAGACCTGGCCGCGCAGTCAATAACGAGGCAGGGTCTGACATTTCCCCGAACAAGTAGGGCTGCCAGTTGCTGAGACACAAACAAAACACCTACAAGGCACAATTTTCAATGGATGCAACAGGACGGGTCCATAGGAGCCGGTGACAGCACGCATATTTTTTTTTCCCCCAAGGACCTCTACATCAACAGAAGCAGGATGCTGGAGCACGATGTGCAATTCCAAAGTGCCAACTGGACGGTAAAAGAGGGTGGAAACAGAGAAGGACAGGGCTGTGCCAGGTCTCAGGGTTATTCGGGAAGACCACACAGCTTAAGCAGCGTGGGAGTCACTTCCAGCCATCGGAGCTGGCACGTGCCGCTGCTTGGTGGGGAGCAGCAATGGCCTCTCCTCCACGGTCCTCAACGCTACCAACAAACCCAAAAAGATTTTCCTTAATTTCTGGTGCAAATATTTACCAGTTTCCTCACCCCCACACCCCCTTTTTTTATTATTTCTGTAGATAAATGTCTACCATTCCCTTAAGCAACTGCTGGATGCTGCAGCTCCGGAATGACCACAGTCAAACAGCAACCAGCAAAGCATCAGAGAGCAACCAGGCGCTGCTCTCAGTGGTCCGACCCTTCTGTGATTTGGCAGCAGGAACATCTCACGCACCTGGACTGAGCAGCACCTCCATGGATGTTAGCCATGTTTTGCTCCATGCCACAGTTATCCCCTCACACTTCTTTCAGAGCTGGGTACCTCACGTAATAACAGGCTCTGTGCAGACTGTCTGCTCCTTTCCTCTCTCTCTGGCAGAAAGCTTGTACTTGAAACCCAGCCATGTCCCAAGGCCACTTCCCCAGCCCAGACCTTACCCTGACCAAGAAGACGTCTCCCCTGACAATAAAAAACAGCAATTAAAGCAACATGCCGGTTTGAAAAGGAATGCCATTTGCTGCCCATCCTCCCTGCTTTGTTACCAATAAAACACTTAAAGACACTATTCATGCAGACATAAAGTGCTAATGGCTACCTGTTAACATGTTTCATCATGCTAATATTTTTTGCTCTGATTCTGACAGTTCATTTTTTGTTATTTTAAGCTAAGGGAGCACTAATCTGGGTTGGAACTGAAGGCTGCAAGAATTACACTCTACATAAAACTGCACGATTAAAGACACAGTTTCCTTCCACCCTGCACCATTTTGTGGACACAGTATTCTCACGGCCAAGCTCTTTTCCAGGCTGTAAGTAGTTGGAAGTGCAGGAGCACAGAAGTAGCCTGGGAAGGTAGTAAGATCGTACTGAAAAGTGGCATGAATTCTTGCCCGAGCCCCGCGTGTTTGAGGGTCTGACGGGAGGGGAGACAGCAACATCAATGCCAAAATACAGTGTACTAGAAAAGTCATTTTTAATGGCTCAAGGAGAAAAATTCAGTGGCCATTCTTACATGACTTCAGGGATGAGTCTTCAGGGCTAGAACATCTGCTGGTGCAAACTGGCCAGGCGGGTCCCACCTGATTTGCACCCCAAGGGCTGCCCTAGGTGTGACTACAGATCATTCACTGGCTCTTCTGGATGCAGCAAGAACAAAACTCCTTGGGTACCACCTCAGCAATCGCTGGCCCCAGCTGGATGTCTGCACAGGTACCCAGTGCCCGATGTCTTCCATACTCACATTGGGCACATCTCTGAGCTGTCTTATGTGAGCATACATTGAGAATACTCTTAGTGACATACACCGAGTTACACCAGATGAAAACCCACTTGTGTGGAAGAAGAGCCTGGTCCTCTGTGACTACCAACAGCGCGGGCCAGAGCCTTGATCTGATTTTCCATGGAGCAGGAGAAGAACAGAAGCTCTTTGGTCCCCAGAGCTGTCGCAGCTCTGCAGAGATACCCAGTGGCTTTGAGCATACACACAGGGACGTTTCCTTTCCCCAGCTTTGCAATTGTTTATTATAACAAATTAAGAATGCTAACGAGTCTTACTGGAGCCCGTTGCATGAAGGTTAAGGAACACGACTTATCTGATGCAATCGTCAACATAATGCAACCTCCCAAGTCCCAGTTCAGGCAAAATACACACAGGTAACCAGAGGGGCTGGGCATAACCTCGAGGGAGAGTGGAGGATGCTCCGGTCCAACCCACAGTGCCGGAGAGGACAGGCAAGAGAGCCCAGCAGAGGATGGGTAATCCCCTGCCAGCTTTTGTGTCTTCTTCTCCTTCCAAGGGCTCCCAGTCTGACCAGGCCAGAAAAGGGGCACACTGGTTCAACTCGACCTCTGGTCTCACCCAACACGGCTACTTTTATATCTTTTATGAAAAAGATTGCTCTACAGTAGACAAGAGAGACCTTTATTTGCTGGGCTGAAATGGAAACAGGGGCAGGCTTCACCTCCTATGCCTTGTCATCTGATTGCCACTGCTGCCAGGGCAGCGTCACGGTAAGTCGAAGTTGCCTCATCTGCAGACCCCGTAAGTCCAAGCAGTGCTACACGGCACAGCAGCAAGTGGCAAAGTGGGTGACAAAGGCTCTTCCAGCACAGGTGGAGACGTGGGGGAAGGCAGGCTGGTGTCTGATGGGGTTTTCCTCCCATGGGGTCACCCCTGCCCAGCACACTGCAGTCCTCCATCCTCTGCAAAGCTCCAGCACTGCTGCACTCAGTCTGCAAACAGGATTTTGCAGGTGTGGACCCCTCCAGCTCCAAGGGGAAGGTTGCTCTAATCCACCTAAACAGGGGCGAAGCAGAGAGGGGCCTGATGGCGAAAATAACCCCCCCCACACATTTCTAAGGTTGCTCCCACATTGACCTGGCTACCGCTACAGCTGGTTGGGGCATCTCAATGATGTTACCTGGAGGTTCAGCCCCTCATGGCAAGTCACCCGTGCTCCCAGGATCCTGATTGTGATGGGCGAGCCTGGGTCCCCATGGGGGTCATTAGCCAGAGAGTGTTTACTTACAGTGAATCCCTGTGTTGAGCCCCAAGCCTTGCTGTGCCCACTGGGCGAGAGGGATGGGAGGGCAGCATGCCCAAGCAAGGAGGTTTCCACCCGCAAACCGGGTCGGGAGGCACAAAAGGCAAGAGAGCAGATAGCATTTTCGAGGGAGTAGAGATAAGAGGAGGTGGAGTTTCCCGATAAAGAGGATTTCCCTGCTCAAATATCAAAGGATTCACACGAAGAAAAGGGGGGAGAAGGGGAATTACATCAGTCTGAGGCACACTTTCTCTTTTAAACTCTGACCTTCTATTGTCTGTCTTCTTGACTAGGATTTAAAGGCCCTTTGTTGGGCTGTGTTACATGGTGTGATCTAGAAAGCCGTCGCAGATGAGGCACCATGGGCTTTCGGCTGCGCCGAGCTCGGGCTCCCCCCTTGCCTCCACTGGACTTTCAGAAGGCGTTGAGCCAGCTCAGATAAGTCAGCACTTTCTATCAACACCTTTTCGAAGCCAAGCCGCGGCGCGCCCTCCCAGCGCCCTGCTGCTGTGCCTCTTCCAGCACGGCCAACAGCCCAGTGGAGCTCCCGGCAGGGAGGTGGGCTGCTCCGTCACACCGGCCCGCTCCCACCTCCCCCCAGGTCCTCCCCAGGCTCTCCCGACAGCATCCCTCCCATCCCAAACACAAACAAATGTGTGAAGAGCAGGTGATGGAAGCGGAACAGATGCCTAAAATGGTTTAGAGTGATCTATGAGCATCTTTTGGTTATAATGCTCCATTAATGTGACATTTATGTGGGGAAATATAATACCGCTCACTTACGAGCACCCACACCAGCCAGTTAGGTTTCCCTGTGTGCGATGGATGATGCAGATAACTGGGAGGCTTTTGGCATGGCCAGGGACCCTACTGACAGGGTTACGGGGGGCAGGAGGTGCTGGAAGGGGATGTGCTGGGTACCACCGCCGCTATCCCAGAAAGAGCGGAGGGCAGGGGATGTTAGGCAGGGAGAGGGGGACGGAGCAAAGTCTCAGGACGCAGAACTAGAGCGAGCCGCAGAGGGGCAAAAGCATGGCTTGACCCATGGAGCCGAAGAGCCCCTCTCTGCAGAATGGGAAACGCGGTACCCGAGGAAGCTTTGACCCAGTCCTGAAGGCACAGCCTTGCCGTCCTCTCCAAGTGAGCTGCAGCGGAGTTAGAGCGCCCGTCTGAGTTTATAGCAGCCAGTGTCACACTTTGTAGCTAAATGCACCTTTAATGTCACCTAGGCCTAATAAGGGCTCCTGTTTTGTTACCCTGATTTATAAACATCGCTGCAGTGGGCTGGAGAAGGGACCGCCTCGCAACTGCAAGCTTTCGTTATTCCCTGCAAATGACTTGTTTGCAGCTTCTGAACTGCCTAATTTATTTTGCCCCTACATTTTGGTCATTCATCTAGTCTTTTCCTAATGGTGCTCTGAACACTGACACTTTGGGAAATGTCTAAAATGCCGTAACCCTTACACAGCTCATGGAGGTGAAAGGACCAAGGGCAACCACTGAATCTTCCCAGAACACGAGAGGGATCATCCATCTCCTCCTCCCTCTTCCCCACCCGCCACTCTACCACAGGCACTGTTCTAGTCTCAGCATACTTGAGTAAAACACAAAACGAGGTGATGCAGCCATCTCAGCATCTCTGGACATCAAAGGCATGGTGTGATGGCCACAGCCTGTACCCAGTGATCTGGGAGGTGTCCTCCCTGCACATTTGCTCCTACAGCTCTACCCACGAGAGACAGCATCTGAGAAATCAAGAGGCTGGTTGAATTTGGGCTGTGGCAATGCCATCCAGAGAAGACAAGGGAAAAATAAATTGACATCCTGTGCATCTCGGGCACATGGGGATAGGATGAAATCAGAATTTGGAGCCTGATCCAAAACTCAAGTCAACAGAAAGAGTTCCATGCATTCTGGCACCATGTTTCATCATTTAAGCGCACCTTCATTAGAAAATGAACAACTGAAGGCATTTCACTTTGCATGCCTAGCAAATGCAGTTGACAGCTTTCAGCTTTTCGGACCAAATGTATCACAGGGTGCTACCCCTAGCCTTTCAGTAGATGCCTAGAAATTCCCGAAAGGCATCTAGTGTCACAAGGAAAAAGCTGAAGACATAGAAAGTGTCACTAGACAGGCAGAACAAACACAAAACAAACTCCTACCAACAGATTCAATTCATGTCACCGTATTTCACCCACATTTTGCTCTACACAGATACCTTGAAATGGGTGCACACAACCAGAGCCACACCACCAGACCTTTAAAGACATGAGAGCTGCAGATTAAAAACATGTTGGAACGCTTACCATGTCCAGTGCCAAAAATGTGTCTCTTAACCTGTAGGAAGAAATGGGTGTGGAGCTACTCATAGAAAGATCATTGCCCTTGTATGGCAGAGTACAAGGTCCTCCTCTTTGTTTCTCTCTTCTGAGAAAAACAGCACCTAAAAGATAACCAAGGAGCTGTTACGTGTCCCCAAATTTTTTGAGAAGTACATAGAAGCAGATGGGAAAACAGGTGGGAATGAGAGAAATCCCACATGATTTGTGAAGACCAGATTTGCCGTGGACCAAAATGAACTGCTGATCTCGGCGCTCGGCAGAGCATGGTGCTTGCTACTTCTTTTTGGAGACTTCAGTCACCTCCTGTGTGGCACTGAATCGCTGCAAGTAGATACAAAAATGTACACAAAGCCTGAAAGTATTTCGTTGGAATTGAAGCTCAATTTACAGCTCCCAAGACTCAAGGGTGTGTTTGAGCAGCCCTTTGTTGCAGGGTTTTGTCAAGGTATGTTCTGACTTGTCCCCTGCATGGTTGTGCAGTAATTCTTGATACTGATAGTCAATTACTTTGTTCATGTCACTCAGACACTGACTTTTTTTTTTTTTTTTTTCTTTTTCCCCTTCTCAGGAGTGTCTAATCAGGGAAAGACAACACACAGCTAAACCACAGCTCCAAAAGGCTAAAACACCCTGCCAGCCTGGGCTGGGGTCCACGGCGCTGCCCTCCAGTCCGGCCAGGCACCTTCTCCTTAGCCAGCACAGGCTGGAAAGCAACTATGGAGCAAAGAGCCCTCCTTAGCTCTCTTCAAACACGAGTGGGTCCGGGCTCCGCAGCTTGCTCCCGATGGGATAAGCACTTACCCAGGTAATCTCATTACAGCCATTGTTCTCTGAAGGTTAATAAATACTTACCAGGATGAGTAAAAGCTCCACAATCTGACCCCAATGCAGCAGAAATGATTGCTTAGGGCCAAATTTTCATACTCTGATTATGCTGAACACCACATTCCTCTGCTAGCAGAGCAGCACTAGCACCAAAATAAATGTGAATGCTTGCAGATAAGGTGTTGGCCCCACTTCTGGCCTCAAGTTTTTATGTTACCATCATTGTGATAGCTCTGAAAATTAGCAGATGCTGCCAATTCCTAACAAATACATTACTAAATTATTCTGAAAAACAGCAAAAACAAATTATACAAAAAATAAAATTCAAGGAGATGCCTTTCTCTCCAATTTCAACATGCAGAAGAAAATAATTACAGGTTTTTGTTAATTTAAGGAAATACTTCACTTTTTCTCCCATCAGACATGAGGTGTGAATTATGCAAACGCAATTCGAATTTGATGGGGTTATTTACATACTGTAGTCCCAATGACTAATGTAAATTTGAGAGTTAGGGAATCAAAAACCAGGTTTCTGAGAACTTCTTAGAAAGAGCAGCAGCCACCACCCTCCCCAAAGCCAGGCCAACACCGCTCCTTGGAAGAGGTGTTAGACATCCCTCGCAAGACGGAGAGCGGCACGGTCAGTACTCAGTAAAATCCTCCTCCGAACTCCTAGACTCCCAAAATACCACGGGCAAGGACAGCTTTCCATACCAACAACACACATTTCAAAGCGATGCTACTGTTCTTCAGTCAGGATAATTAAAACACATTATCCACCTGCTGCAAAACTCCTACTGGCAAAATGTGTAGGTAAGGTATACCTACAGATACGCCAGAAATCCATACAAAACCTCAGACCTGCGCAGGGCAATTGATCTTGCCACAACACTAAACAAACTCTAAATAAGACAAGGTGAGCAGATAACTATTTTTCAATGGAGGCTGTCAAACCGTTGCACAGGCATTAATAATTTAAACCTAACCCTCTCTGTAAGAGGTCCATATCCTAATTAGTGCAGGACGTAAAACAGATTTTCCATTTGGTTTCCAAACAGAAAATTCAGAGGGGAAAACTGCATGGAAATGAAAGAAAAGATGGTTAGATTTTGGTTCAGTGACCAAAAGTTTTCTGAATTTTTCTCCTTTTTTTTGCCAGCTGAAGCTGTACCTAGATCACACTTTCCATAGTATATTACCCGCCCAAAAAAGGTTCTAATTTTTCAGATGGACACACTACCACGTGCTGAAATTAAGAGACCGAATCCTACCCCTGCAACTAAACAAACACCACGCTGAGTTGAACTGTTTGTGACTTTCCCAAAGTCCCCCAAGGAATGAGGGAAAGTGCCAGGACCAAAACTTGGCCGGAGTCGCTGCATGTCCCTGCAGGCTGCTCAAGGAGGTCTTCAACTTGCCAGGGCCTGCGAGTGGCAACCAGCCTCCAACGCCAAGGCTTGCACGCACCCATGTCACAGTTCCACTCCTTCTCCCACCACCGTCCCAACCTCACATTGAATGGTGGTGAATTGTATGTGATAATCAGAGTTGTCCGGCTCAAACCCAGAACTACAGCTGGGCAGAGAAACCAAAGAGGTGTTTCCACTTTGCCCTTTGCCCATGAAAACCTTAGCGCCAGAGCCTCCAAGACCATACGTTCCTCCACAGGTGTAAAGACGCCCATAAAGCACCTCTGCGTGCTCCCCCGAAATACACCCTGCACACAAATCACAGCCGGAGAGGCTCTCCCACGCCGGGAGGCAGCTAAACGGGAAGGATGGTGACAAACAGGGCGCAGGATTCAAGGGGAAGCAGGCCAGCCTGCCGGAGCTCCACACCAGTCCGTGCTGAGATATACAGGAAAAATGACATTTGCTTATGCCAGCTGTTGACCCCAAAGCCATAAGAAAAGATGCCAATAAATTCAAACGAGGGACTGCATTTTAAGCCGGCAATTACCTTTTGTAACATCTGCTTTTTTCTGCTAGTTCCACCCCAGCTTGCCTCAACGCAACGTGCAGAGCAGCTGCTCCCACCAGCCCTGGGCTGAACCTTGCTCTCCTGCCCCGCAAAGCCCACTGCCTCAGGTTTTTGGGGTGACGCCTCACTTCAGGAAGGCAAGGCGCCAGCCGCCCCAGAACAGCGTCACCCTGCTAAAGAGAAAAACATCTCTTGACATAACAGCCTTGCCAGCTACTGGCCTGCCACTACTCTTCCACAACCAAGGAAGGTTACTGAGAAAGCAGGGCCAGCCGTGTCTTGATCTTGCGAGGTGTCTTTGATCCCTATCAATCTAACTTTAAAGATAGAGATGATAGTAGATCCGCTGTCTAAGAATGCCCTCCAAGCAGCAGATGTCGGGGAGAGGTCTCCTACCAGCTCTTTTTTCCACCCACAGCTGGCCCAGAAGAACCCAGTCTCCAGCACAGACCCTTTTGAACTCCTTTCCCCCTACACCTCCACTCGGGATGACCACCCCTTGCGCCACCCACCCGCAGCGACAGCTGGCGATTAAGGTGGTTACATCTCCAACAGACTTCTGGACCTAGCTTTGCCCTGATCTGGTTTTAGGGCAGAATAAAGTTGAGCAGAATCTTCTTGCTTTTTAGCCAAAAACAGGCAAAACAAAGACGTTCCCAGCAGCAAAAGGAATGGATTGCACCAAGAGACCTATTAATGAGTAAATTGTACTTACCATGTGCTACATGCATTTGGATAGACGCTCCAAAGGCAAGCAGTGGTGCGGTGTGCACGCTTGCCAGCTGGTCACATCTAAACAGTCCCCACCTCAACACACCTTGGCTGGTAGGGCCGTGGCCTGGCGCTGAGCTGGGGACACAGGTGCCCATGCTCCAAGGGATGGTGGTTTAGGTACCCACTCCCAAAACATTCACTCAAACACTGCGACCTTCCAAGCCCGGGCAGAGGGGAAGACCAGCTAGAGCTCTCCATCCTCTCGGGTGCCAGATTACATTTCCATGGCAGCTGCTCCTTTTGTCTACACCCAGTAAAGCCAAACCAGCCTAAAATTTAATTTAATCTGCTGTAAACCCAAGTGTCAGGCACTTAGATGGTAGCTAAAAGCACCACTCTCAGATAACTGAGTGACACCAGCTAATAATAGCCTATGCATTAGGAGAGCGGGAGCGGACATTTTGTGTAACCAAAGAGGAACCGGTGTCTGGGAACAGCCCGGGGTGGCCGGTCTCAGCCCCGCCAGCAGCAGAGGCCGCGTGCAGAGCCCACCCGGCCTCTTATGTGATTAGCTGCACTAATACCACCAGTGACCTCCCTTTCAAGCTCGGAGGCAACAATAGTCCTGGCTTTTGTTAGCAGGAGAACAAAATGCCACCTTTTACAGCTCTGCAATCATAGCTGGCTTCCCTTTTCATCTTCCAGAGGCTCGGCACCAGACCTTGCTCACCAGGGAGCTGGTTAACCCTTGCCGGGCAGCCCGGCTGCACTGGGAGGGAAGGGTGGCAAGCTCCCCAGGCTCATCTTCTCCCACATCTCTTCCTTTGCATGGAAAACACCAAACAAGCCCTTTCTGGTGGAGGATGCAGTTGTGCAAGAGGACTCTCCTCTGCCAGCTGTTGCTGTAGGCAGCAAGTACCTGGTGGCTACTTCAAGCCCCTCCCGTGCATCAGCAGGTCACCAAAATCCATGCTGAGCTCTCACTCTTCCCTTGGGAACTGTCTTAATGAATAAAACGCACCTACTGACCAGGAACCAGTTTACCTTAGGTGACCTTCTTTTGTCCAACCTCAAGAAGAGCAGTTTAGAAGAAAAGGAGACCATGTTTTCCAGAGCAGCGCTTCCCAAAGCTGCCAGGGCTCAGCAACTCTCCCAGCAGAAACGGCAAAGCCACGTCTCCTGGAAGGGATGCTCCTGGCACATGGTGCCAATGTGAACACGTACCTGGCCGTGTGCGCAAGGTTCTTCCCAAAAGAAGGGGACAGATGCTCAGAGGTGCTTGCTTCCCACTGCCCACAGGGGGATTCCCAAGGGAGCAGGCCACTTCATCCCCCCCCACACCCCTCCCTCTCTCCTTCCTCCCAACAAGGGCTACAAGGAGCGCAGGGAGCCTTCTCCCAGGGCATGCAAGGGTCTTGGATGCACAGCTGACTGCACGTGTCAGTTATGCTCCAAATGGGTTGTCACAGGTCAAGGTTCTGCAGGCAGCAAAAGCAAACGCTATTTTTAGACGGGATAAGGTCACGGTGCTTTTAGAGACAGTGAGGGCTACAATAAAACCTATTGATCAGTCTCTGGAACTAGCGCTCCAGAGAGACGCCTAAATTGAAACAAAAATTGCCTGGCCGTTTTCTCTACAGGCTCAGTGGGTAAAAGCTTGTTGGACTCTGTCTCTTTCAGGAGATAAAATAAGTAAGAAGAACCTACGTACAGACCACAGTTGTCCATTTAAGCGGATACACGGGGGGGGGTAAAGGGGAAGTGGGACCCACAGGAGAGGCCAGTGAAGCTCCGAGCGTACTTCTGCCGTGGCAAGAAGCCAGCCGCCCTGGGCGAAGGCCATCCTGCCCTGCCCGTGCCTCCCACCTCTGCAGCCCGCCTGCCCAACTGGGGCACAAAGGTACCAGGGCAACCTTGATTTTTAAAAGAATTAATGTTTTACTCGGGCCTTGGAGGGTAAGGAAAGCCTCTGAAGGCATTCATCACTGGGGTGCCTGACAGCACACACACCTCTTTGGCTGTTTGTGTTTTGGCAATGAAGATCACCCAGCTGGCACGTGGAGGCCCAAAGATGGAAAAGAGATCCGTATTTCAGCCAGCCAAATTATTTAACTGGATGGCTCACACACTTCCAAGGTTTTCACAACAAATTCCAAGCATTTATCCGGGCCACATAAGACCTTTCACGAAAAATAACCAAAGCAGTGGACTATCACACCTGCAAGTTCAGCCACAGACGTAAAGCTTTAAGCCCACCACAGGCACATAAATACCTCTCCATCACACGAAGCTCTTTATTGTATTGGAGACTTGTGACCACAGGGACAAGCGTGAAACCGTGCAGTATCTTCATTCATCATCTGCCCCACTCCCACAGCCTCGCTCACAAACAAAACATGCCACGGTAAACATAATCCATACATCACACCCTGACACGAGTGACCCCATTAGCGAGCTGAGCCTGTCCTAGCCAGAGCACCCGACCATACATTAGCAATACAATGACCGATACGTTTGCAGGCTATAATAATAATAGTAGTAGTAGTAGTAGTAGTAGTAATAATAGATAAAGACTATTGAGCTATGAAATGCTAGTATGGGTTATGGGATACATAGTTTACTTTCTACTCCAGACAATAGCTACATGAGCAGAGAGACACACTCAGCTGCTCAGGTAAAAGCAGATCGTGCAGGAATCAAAGCACCCGCAAGCCTGCAGCGTGGCTTGCTCACCATTGCACAGCTAGGTTAGGCTGCAGTTTAAGCTTCTGCATAATAGGTGTAACAAGATGCAAAATCTCAAACAGTATTACCCTGTGCAGTGGCTGCACTACAGAGGAATCACAATAAAAATCATGTTTCAAAGCAGTACAGTGATTGTGATTCAGAAAAAAAAAAAACAACCAAAAGATGGGCTGATTTTTCCAAAAAAGATAGAAAAGCCAAGATAATTATTCTTTTATTTCGGAAATCAGTCTTGGATTTTGTTTGATTTCTTTATATAAAGGTCCTTAGGCACCTACCAGTACTTCTTACACTTTTATGATTATCCGCCTATTACCCTGTGACTCTAGGACAAAGTTTGAGATAAAATTATTATAGTAAGTAAGGACAAAGTTACATGGGAATTAAGGACACTGCTGCAGCCTCTCATCTTCTTAACCAACAAAATTAATGAAGCTTTAGTGGAATATATGTCTGAGAAAATTCAAAGCTAATTTTTGTTTATAATTACTGATACCATACAAGTATGCTTTCCAGAAAGCCTACTCTATCACTCAGAAAGCAGATGCAAATACGGGTATAAATACAGAGTGCAATGAAGCCTGTGGTAAAGCTCACATTAACTGCTGTGCAGTCAGATTTTTACCCCATATATGTATATGGGTACATGCAGACGCGCTCCTCTGGCGATTTGTGACAGACATCACTTGCATCCAGGCTCGAATCGATGCCTGACGCGTTCTCCAAGTTTTTTCCTAGACTTCAGTGGCTGTTAGATGAGGCTCCGTTAATCTGAACATAAATAACCGTAACAGGTTGATCCCAAGCTCCTTTACGCTGCTGTGCCTACCAAGTGACTCTCCGGGCTGCAGGGCAGCCGCTCAGGATTTACGCCCAAGGTAACTCCAAGCAGGATCTGCCCCATCAGGCACTTTCCTCCACGCCTGCCCCTGACCTCAGGTTTTGCATGAGTGCAGAAGCAAGGAGGGGATCACAAGCATCCTCTACCCCTACCGCTGCTCGACAGGGGCTTTTGTAACCTGCCTGGCTGCTGTTGGGCATGAAACCGAAAAGTTGAAGAGGCTGGCATGGCAGCAAGCGGCTCCCTCGGTTTGTTTTACTGCAAAACGCATCTGGGTTTCTGGGCTTCCAGTGCAAGGTGGCTTCGGGAGCAGCACCTCCATGAGACGGGGCCAGGACACAATGCCTGGCTCCCCTGAGCCACCTCCATCCCTTGCACGGGGAGGGCACAAGGCACTGAAGGATCCAGCTTTTTTCCACAACTTGGGAGGGGGGAATAAACCCCTAAACTTTTAAATTTTTTCTTTTCCATTTATTTCTGAATTAGCATTCAGCATCTGACACCGCAACACGGATAGCTAAAAATGTGTGCGCGGATATGTCATCCATGAACAAAGTGGCTCATGTTTGTTCTTTATTATTTAGGAAATGCACATTAATTACTGCAGATTTTCTCCTATACATCTACTGTATCTCAGACAGAATTGCTGAGAAGGTCTGCAGAATAAAAATGTATGGGGTAATTAAATGGATATTTATAATTAGAACTTAATAATTTGCATCAGGGACAAATGAGCTCTGATTTCAATCTGTAGTGCATTTAGATTAGCCTGAAGATAGTGTAATTTGATGTTTTATAGTCCTCCTCTCAGATTATGAAACAATACAGTGTCTTTAAAGCAGCCGTGTTTGTGTCAGGAGTGTGTTAAGAAGAAGCCGCAATGAAAATGTTTGACAACGTGAAAGCAGCTATAAATTACATGACAACTGTGTAAAAGTCTTGATGAAACAAATAAAGGGCTGACCTATAACGCATCTGATTCAGCGCCGCACCCGGACCGCTCGGTGCTCATGCCGGCGCAGCAAGCGCATCCTTACGCACGCGGCTACTTAGCACCGAGAAAGCTGTAAATTATCACTAGTCAACAACATGGATTTTTAGTCGACATTTCAATCAGTTTGAAGTAGAAATACTACACCGCCTGCCCAGGAGCCTCTTAGCCAGCTGGCTGCTGGGCTGTAGCCTTTCTGGTCCAGCCCTGTTAGAGCCCCATTGTTCCCACCGTACAGTATTTATCGTGGGCTCTCCAGACACAGGTACTTGACTCGCCTTGTCTCTTGGACGTATAACCTACCTTCACCACTGACGCCGTTCACCCAGATGCTGGGATCCCCCACGGAGCCCACTACCTCCCCCGAAGACTTACAGGGCAAATTTCTGAGGGACGGGGCAGTGCCCAACCCCAGCCAAGCACGCACCCCCAGACCAAGTGCAGCATCTCCACAGAGCTCAAACGCGGAGCAAGAGGCGAAGCAGCCAAAGAAGTGAGGCAGACGCCTCGCAGCTAGAAAGGTCTTGGGAAAGAGAGGGTTGATTTGGAGATGCAACCACGTCTTTGCTTTGCTTCCCAGCTCTGCCCAGCCACCAGCAGGGAAGAAGGGCAGCTTGGCACGGGTGGCACTGGGCTCTCGTCCCTGCTCTGCCACAGCTTTCCTGCCTTAGCCGGGGCAAGTCACCCCACTTGTGCCATGCTGTAAAACAGTAGTTGCTTATCTCGCCCCGGTATTGCGAGGGTGTATGCATTAACATCTCTGAGGCACTCAGGTCTTCACGTAATGGATGCCAGAGAGGTAAACGCCATGATCAGCTGATAACAGGGAGTCCTGTGCAGGCATTACACAGGGGAGCTGCGCACATACGTAAGCAAACACCTGGGAAAAAAGACAGGGGTGCCAAGTCGCTGGGAAGTTCACAATCAGACCAGTTACAGTCTGACACACTACACAGAGAGCAAGGGAAGAACCAGTTTCAGGAGGGAGACTTCCAGACCCAGAGCCCTGGCACTCAACACCGTGGAGCTGTATCCCACAGCCTCTCCCCAGCTTTTGTACTTCCCTCACGCGGAGCAGAGCTCAGTGCACCGCACACCATCAGCTGCTGGCTGAAAATGCAAAGGGGAAGAAGAGGAAAGGAGGCTGTGATTTTCAAATTGCCATGGTTCAAAAATCCCAGCCTGCTCAAACACCAAGACTCGCACCCGCTGCGAGGCTGCCAGGGGAAGCTTTCGCCAGCAAAGGCTGCCCCTGCGCTTACCCCATCGAAGGGGCACAGGACAGGCAGGTGACCAACTCCTACCGACCCTCTGTGTCTCCAAAAGTGCCACCCTTTGCAGCAGGGGGGAGCCTGCATTCCCCTGCCCATGCCCCTTCTGCGCATTTTGAAATCCAGCTGGTGTCAGTGGGACAGAAAACAAGGCACCAAGATCTTCCTTTGAGGACTTTCTTGTTTGACCAGAGTACACGTTATTCAAATCAGCTAGAGTGAAATGCAGTTAAGCTGCTGTTTGTTCCAGCACGATGAGACTGGCCTGTTAAAAAGCAAAAAATGTCAGGATGTTACAGGCTCAGCCTTCTGCCAAGACTGGTAAGTAGCTGAACAACTGTCAGAAACAGACAGCATAATCGGGGGAGGGGGGGGACACAGACAGAAAAAAAAAAAAAAAGCCAAACACAAAAAACACAAATCAACCCTGAATTCAGACCATGCTGGGTGCCCTTGGGAAGCTCTGACCCGGCACTTACGCTGCAAGCTCCCAGGTAGCATCTGCCACAGCCCCATTTGCTACATCCCTGCCAAATCTGCCTCTTGCAAAGCAAGTAACTTCAAGAAAAAGCAGCGGCAACCCAGTAAAGATCTCTGATTTCTCTTCATTCTCCCCATCCCAGTGTTACAAGAAAGCACCTGACATCATCTGCGGCCCAGCAACGTCCTGTGCTGGCTGGGTGAAGGCTGGAAGCACAGCCACCTCAGATCTGCACTAGGGGGGCAACTGGATTTTTTTCTCGTAAAGTTGTTTCAGTGGGTGGGTGCCACCGCATAAAGGTGCTATCGCTCACGGGCTGCGGACCTGCACTCGCTCCATCCCTCGGGCTCACCCCCCCAGCCAGGCAGGTATTGCCTTACAGATGCTTTTTGAATGTAACTCCTGCTATTTCTGAAATCTCCCAGACACACGCACGCCCCTCCTGCTCTCGCACACTCTCAGAGTTTAATTTGCCTCTTGGAACACCAAAACTACACCACCCACCCCCCTGGTTTTTTTTTTTGTCCTGGGCCCTCGGGTTACTGGCACAGTGACAACTCTTTTTTCCCAACAGTGAGCCAGGAAAGATGATAGAACCTGCGTGCGTGGCCAAGGGACTGGTCTCAACTGGTTCAGAGGGAAAAAAAAACGGAGCTGTGTCTTCCTTCCCCCCCCACCCCCCCTTCTCGCCTTTAGCCAAAAGACCTGGGAGCATTTGATGTAGTCAGCAGGTATGAAAAAAAAAAATAATAAATAAATATTGAAAAGGCTGGCCGGCTCCAGGCCTGTGACACTCTCTCATCAAAGTCTGGACTTCAGCCAAGTTCATCTGTTAATGGAGAGCCACAGCCAGGGCCTCCCCCCCACTCCCTCCCCCCCCCACTCCCTCCTCTACCTCTTCCTCCCTCCTAAAAAACTAGACATCGATTATGTCTGTGCTTTTCCCTTTCTATTCAAGATAAACAAAGTGCTTCAAGTTCAGGGCACACCCTGGGACCCTTGACAAAGCAATCTATCATCCTGTCTGCTAAACCAGTCTGGCCACACCACCGCCGAGGAGACTAATGCTTCCAGTGTACAATTTTCCCTTTGTGCTGCTGCCCTATTACTAGTAACCTCTTTTCTTCCCTACCTTCCCAGGAGCAGATGTGCTTGACCACTTTGCCTAAGCCCCTCCTGGCAAAGGCATTTGTCGCTGAAAGCAACTTCAAGAATTTTTTTTTTTAAAAAAAAAAAAAAAAAAAAAAAGGAGCCAAGCCCCCGCCTGCCCCCTCCTCTCCCTGACTCCTTCTCCATCCCTACGTCCACCAAAGAAATCCGGCACAGAGCTTTATTTTCCCTTCCCCACTGAAGACTTCTTTTTAAGGAGTGAGTTCGGGTTTAAATCATATCCACTAATTCATTCTGACTTGCAATTAAATGCAAATACACTTTTATAGCCAGCATGGAGTGTATTAATTTTAACAGCAAATGACAAAATAAGAATACAGTCCCTCCAATACCAATAATGAATCGCGCTATAAATCATGTTAGTGGTCACATTCATTAAAGCTTGTAAAGCGCTTTGAGATCCGCGGGTGCAGTGTGCCATCAACCTACGCAGTAGCACCAGCTCGCCCGGCCCTGGCTGCCATCACCCAGGTGCCCCAGACCCCCAGCTCCCTCACCAGTGGGTAGACCCCGAAGGCACAGGGAACACCCCACGAGTGCCAGGGAGCCAAATCCAGTGCCGGCCCCTCCCGCCAGCACCCCGGGGCGGCAGCGATGGCAGGATTCACAGCCCAGTATTGAGGCTGGGTCTCACCACAGGGCCAAGCCACCTTGGCGATGCCATTTAGTCAAGGGAAAGGCCAGGCTGGGTGCTCTGAAAACCAGGGCAGTTACAGAAATTAATAGGAAACCACATATCACCGTTTAAGGTGCACTTCCTAACAGCTAGCGTGGCCTTTTCCTAGGGCTCTCGGCTGCAGACAGCTCTCACCCTTTCCCCAGGACTACACAGTGCTCCATTTGCTCACCAGCACTAAGATCCTCTGCACCGTTTATTAGCCAACATGGGGGAAAGTGAGGTTTTTCTGGCTCCTTTGTTTTGTTAGGACAGCTGTGTGCCATTCCCACCCCCTCCCACCCACCCTCTCCTAAAGAAATAATTAAATCCAATTAGGACCAGAAAGTAATTTACATTTCGGTTCTGTGTAAGATGGGGGGGAGGGGGAAAGGGGAAAAAAAAATCCCATAAAACACGTTGCAATGAAATTTTCTTCCTTTGCTACTTATTTGTCTGCTTTTGCATCTGAAGCTATCTCAGACTGCACTTTCCCTTCTTTAAAGGTCTGCTCGTTGGCTTCACGTTTCGGTGCATGGACCGAGAGGGAGAGGAGGAAGGTGGAAGAGAGGAAACTTGTTCCCGTTCCCTGCTCCGTGAACAAGACAGTTCTGCTGGGGCAGCCCATCCTGCTCCTGCTCCTGCTCCTGCTCCTGCTCCTGGCTCCTGCTGCTCCTCCCCTCGCCGTGCCGGGGGCTCCTCCGCCGCGGTTTACTGATTTACAGAACCTTGGTATGTGAATGGCAAAAATTCCTTGGCATAAGTATATGTTTGCTGATCACATTTCAGATCATGTGTTGTTCATTATTATGACTTGCTCAGAAACAGTTTGCTACAGTTATGTGGGTTTGCCTTGGATATTTTTTCCTCTTTTAGTACATTGAAAACAGCACGGGGAGTGGGGGGAGCAAATGAGAAAATGCTTTTGTGTCTATATGTTACCTCAAACAGCTATTTAAAAAAATTACAGCAGGGAATACGCAATATTCCAGGACTGGGAAGCAGGGGGGAAGGAAATGAGATTAACAAATCATTTCTTAAAG